>NC_092735.1:13213070-13460570 GCF_047496885.1 Scyliorhinus torazame | reverse complement strand
CCCGTATACATCACCGTAAAACACACGGCCTGGATCGAGACAGGCAATAAGATTTGTTCACTTAGACATGAGATATTCGGGGTAAAAATGAGAAATGACGAGACTGAATGCTGCTTCCGTATCTTACTAGACCAGGGGGCAACTCCCACTAATGGAACTAGGAACGACAAGGCGGAGGAAGGACAGGGAGTCAAAATCATTGAAGTAAAAGATTTAGAGCAAGCCTTTGAGATAGAGACCGGCTATGAGGAACGGAATGCGTGGATTGAGTGGGTGAGGTATTCGGCCCAGACGCTGGAGAAAGACAATTGTTATGCTTGCGCATCAGGTAGACCACAGGCCCATATGGAGCCCTTTCCACTGGGGTGGACAGAAAATAGAGGGAGCATGGAATGTATGATGGCCTTGTACCAAGATGAGAACGCCTGGGGCAACAAGACCTGCACTGCAAAACTATCAGCAAACCCTCCCTCCTTCTTGGTTACCGTGACGCATCATACACCGTGTATAAGTCGTTCTGATACGGGGCTAAGTAAAGATATGGGAGAACTCAAGACTTGTATTGAGACTAAGAACGTGACCACCCAGGGCAATTACTCATCACTAAAAATACCACGTGCAGATATATGGTGGTATTGCGGAGGAAAGATCCTAAGACCCGCTCTGACCCCCCCCCTCCCCCCCAATGGAAAGGGACATGCGCATTAGTTCAGCTAGCCATACCATTCAGTATAGCCTATGAAAGACAAAAGGAGAAGGGGAGTGTAAAAGGGGAACGATCTAAACGAAGCATACCCACCTCATTTGATGAATGTTTGGGAAATGGAAAGGGTTAATTGTATCCATCATCGTAGTAATAGGAGCAGAGGCTCATCGAAACAGCCTTGACTAAGCAGATGCCATTACCCCTGGGTAAGGGAGGCCAGGATACAATTTGCCTACTAGAAAGAGGGAAGACTGAAGGAGAGGACGACCCCATAGAAAAGGAGGTTGAGAGGATGTTGGACAATTTTGGGGTAGGTTAGATGGTGTAAAAAGCAACAAGAGTAAAAAGAAAAAAAGGGGGGAATTGTGAGAAGTGACCATTTTGTGTTGTTTTTACATGTATAAACTCTGGTTCACAATTAAGATGTCGACAATAAGGCCTGATGGGAAAATTAACATGTCAAGTTCTGTGTACGCTACAGTGAGCGAGTTGTTGTAACTATGTACAGGACTGACCTTCGGGGAAGACAAAATGAACATAACAAGTGCAAATAAGGAATCACTGATAAGGGAACTGCCCTTTCTGCAGTTTGTGGGATGTGTTTCTCACGGATTGTAAATAAACAAAGTGACGCTGTGTGAATTCTTTGTGTCTGCTGTTGCTTCCCGGCGGCACCCGTTCTTGCAAGATCGATTGAAATAAAACCTTCAGAATTTGACTAAGTGTAAATTATTTAAAAGTGAGCGGTGTTTCCCACAACATGCATGCCTAAAAATCATAAGCATTGAAAAAACTTCAGAGATTTTGACATGGGCTGTGACAGGTCACCCTCCTACTTTCACACACCAGACAGACAGCACTGATGAACTCATCTGTTTTTACAGCAGAACAGGTAGGAGAAGGAAGAGGCTGATTAAGCCCCAACCGACTCCCAGTCCAAAAATTGAAACAAATCAAATCCAATGGAACGATCTTGTACGCAGATACAGAATTCGGCTCTCGTCTTTCACGTCCTACGCAGCTAATAGCTTTTACATCAATGTGACTGCAGATTAACATTGCGGTTCAACCGAACCTTTTGGCTTTTCTCAATCTAAATACTTGCCGAATTTTCTGATCGGAGTTTAAAATGAATGGCAAATGAGTTCCCGTGTCAGGGTGAACCTACTTATTTGCATACCCGCGGGCATTGGCTCCTGAGCTACAGCGAGTCTCCGATTGGTTCTGAAGGTGACAATCAAACCGAAACCCCGCACTCCACTCCTTTCTATTGGTCAATTGTACCGCCACTCACAGGGAGTCAGCGACGGGATTGGTAGTTGGTTGTAGGGGGCGGGTCTTCGCCCTGTGTGAGGCCGTCACTCCAAATCCAGGAGGGTTCTCCTCCCCCCCCCCCCCCGGGTTTTCAGAGGGCTGATACATCCAGTGCACAATCTGTGGGTTTTGGAGGGTTGTGTCCAGGAGTTTGTTTCTGCTCCGCCTCCCCCGTCTCAACCTCGCCTCTCAGTCTCTCCATGTGTTTGGTGCCTTCCCGAACGAACAGTCTCCATTTTGACCCCTCACTGACTCTGGGGGTTCGACTCCCCCCTTCAGGGATGTTCTGAGGACATCCCAAAACCGTTTCCGGTGTCTTCCTGGGGGTCCTCTGCCCCGATCTCCCAAAGCCCCTTTTTTTATGCAATCACCCCCAACCTCCCCCCCCCCCCCCACTCTATTTGCCGATGACTACCAATTCTTGAAGGAGATAAACAACCTTCATCTCGAATAGAACCCCTCCTCCCACCCCTAATGGAGTACTTCATTTTCTCCAGATGTAAAAATTCCCGATAGATCCCACACCCAAGTCGCCGCCCACACTCGCAGGATCCTCTTCCGGGCTACCAGGAGACAAAGGCCAATACATCAGCCCTCTTCTCCTGCAGCTCTGGTTCATCCGATACCCCGAATATCGCCACCCACGGGCATGGCTCCACCTTTACCCGCAAAATCTCTGGCATAGTCTTGAAGAAAGACTCCCAGAACTTCCTTAATTTAGGGCAGGACCAAAACATGTGGTTCGCCGGCCCCTTTGAACAACTTCGCACCTGTCCTCCACCTCCAGAAAGAACCCACTCATGCGTGTTTTACTGATGTGCACTCTGTGCACCAATTAAACTGTATTAGGTTCAGTCTTGTGGACAAGGAGGTAGCGTTTCCTTACATAGGGCCCCACTCTACCCCACTGCCTCATATGCAGAATCAATTCCCGTACCAGCCTCCCCGAACAGGCGCCGGAATGTGGCGACTAGGGGCTTTTCACAGTAACTTCATTGAAGCCTACTCGTGACAATAAGCGATTTTCATTTTTCATTTCAACTCCTCCTCCCACTTTCTTTTTGAAAAATTGTTTTTATTCAAGTTTTTCTTAAACAAAATTTTACATATCCAATAACAAAAAGGAGAAAATTTAACAAACAAGGTGGTTATAGTCCATTTACAAAAGAAGAGTATACATTCCATACACAATTCCCCACCTATTGACCTTTCAACGTTCTGCCAGAAAATCAGGGAACGGCTGTCACCGCCTGGAGAACCCCAGCAAGGACCCTCTTAAGGCAAACTTTATCCTGTCAAGACTGAGAAACCCAGCCATATCACTGACCCAGGTCTCCACACTGGGGGGCTTCGAGTCCCTCCACATTAACAAGATCCGTCTCCGGGCTACCAGGGAGGCAAAGGCCAGGACGTCGGCCTCCTTCGCTTCCTGCACCCCCGGATCTTCTGACACCCCAAATATCGCTATCTCCGGACCCAGCTTTACCCGAGCGTCCAAGACCCTGGACATAGCCTTTGCAAAGCCCTGCCAGAATTCGTTAAGCGCCGGGCATGCCCAGAACATATGGACATGGTTTGCTGGGCTCCCTGAGCATCTCGCACACCTGTCCTCCACCCCAAAGAACTGGCTCATTCTCGCTGTCGTCATGTGTGCCCCGTGGACCACATTAAACTGAATTAAGCTAAGCCTGGCACAAGATGAGGAGGAATTATCCCTGCCTTGGGCATCAGCCCACAGGCCCTCATCCAGCTCCTCGCCCAGCTCCTTCTCCCACTTGCCCTTCAGCTCCTCCGCCGAGACTTCCTCTGCCTCCTGCAGTTCTTGGTACAAGTCCGACATCTTCCCCTCCCCTACCCAGTTGCCAGAGACCACCCTGTCCTGTGTCCTGCGGGGGGTGGGGGGGGTAGTAGCGGGAATGCCACCACCTGCTTCTTCAGAAAAGCGCGGACTTGGTGGTATCTAAAGGCATTCCCCGGGGCAGACTAAATTTCTCGGGCGAAATTCTCCGGAAACGGCGCGATGTCCGCCGACTGGCGCCCAAAACGGCGCAAATCAGACGGGCATCGCGCCGCCCCAAAGGTGCGGAATGCTCCGCATCTTTGGGGGCCGAGCCCCAACCTTGAGGGGCTAGGTCGGCGCCGGACGAATTTCCGCCCCGCCAGCTGGCGTGAAAATGACATCTCCGGGCGGTGCATGCACGGGAGCGTTAGCGGCCGCTGACGACATTCCCGCGCATGCGCATCGGAGGGAGTCTCTTCCGCCTCCGCCATGGTGGAGACCGTGGCGGAGGCGGAAGGGAAAGAGTGCCCCCATGGCACAGGCCCGCCTGCGGATCGGTGGGCCCCGATCATGGGCCAGGCCACCGTGGGGGCACCCCCCGGGGCCAGATCGCCCCGCGCCCCCCCCCAGGACCCCGGAGCCCGCCCACGCTGCCATGTCCCACCGGTAGGGTAGGTGGTTTAATTTATGCCGGCGGGACAGGCATTTTAGCGGCGGGGCTTCGGCCCATCCGGGCCGGAGAATCGAGCGGGGGGGGGCCGCCAACCGGCGCGGCGTGATTCCCGCCCCCGCCGAATATCCGGTGCCGGAGACTTCGGCAACCGGCGGGGGCGGGATTCAGGCCAGCCCCCGGCTATTCTCCGACCCGGCGGGGGGTCAGAGAATCTCGCCCCTCCTCTCGCACCTTCAGGCTAGGAAAAGTCCCATCTATAAACAGGTCCCCCATCCTTTTGATACCCGTCGTATGCCAACTTTGAAACCCTCTGTCTAACTTGCCCGGAACAAATCTATGATTATGCCGTATCGGGGTCCAGACTGAGGCCCCTTCCTCCCTCCTGTGCCTTCTCCACTGACCCCAGATCCTCTGTCCCACCGTCACCACTGGGCTTGTGGTGTACCGTGCCGGCGAGAACGGCAGCAGTGCCGTTATCAGTGCCCCTAAGCTGGTGTCCTCGCATAGCGCCTCCTCTAGCCGCTTCCATGCCACCCCCTCCTCCATATTACCCACTTCCTAATCATCGCTATATTAGACGCCCAGTAATAACTGCAGAAGTTCGGCAGCGCCAACCCTCCTCCCCCCCGGCTGCACTCTAAGAACAGTCTTTTAACTCGTAGGGTCTTCTTTGCCCACACAAATCCCGTAATAATCCTGTTCACCCGCTTGTAGAAGGATTTGGGGATGAAGATGGAAAGGAACTGGAAGACAAACAGAAACCTGGGAAGGACCGTCATTTTCAGGGACTGCACCCTACCCGCCAGGGAAAACGGGAGCATGTCCCACCTTTTAAAGTCTCCCTCCATCTGCTCTACTAGCCGAGATAGATTGAGCTTGTGTAGGGCATCCCAATTCCTAGCCACCTGTATGCTGTAGCCACCTAAAATGGCTGATTCCCGAATAATTTGGCCAAACCCCGATGTAAAATGGCTAACTGAAAAGGCTGATGGGAAAATCAGCCAACAGGGCACAAACGGACAGCTGCAGACAGAACAGTGTATTCGACTCTGGGGAAGTCGGCCCAGATCGATACCTGCGACTATTAGCAGCACATCAACACAGACATCTGCAGTTTAATCGGCTATCCCCGGAAACAATTGCAACAAATTAGCAATTGAATGCCGGGCCAGACCTCTCGGCGCCTGCAGTGGCCGAAACAAAGAAAGGTGAACGACCACCCCCCGATCGAGGAATCGCCCCGTTGTTGGAGCATATCGAACCCAGTGATTGGGGAGGCGCTGGCGGGGAGGCGCTGGCGGAGAGGCGCTGGCGGAGAGGCGCTGGCGGGGAGGCGCTGGCGGAGAGGCGCTGGCGGAGAGGCCCTGGCGGGGCTGGCGGGGAGGCGCTGGCGGGGAGGCGCTGGCGGAGAGGCGCTGGCGGAAAGGCGCTGGCGGGGAGGTGCTGGCGGAAAGGCGCTGGCGGAGAGGCGCTGGCGGAAAGGCGCTGGTGGGGAGGCGCTGGCGGGGAGGCGCTGGCGGGGAGGCGCTGGCGGAAAGGCGCTGGCGGAAAGGCGCTGGCGGGGAGGCGCTGGCGGGGAGGCGCTGGCGGAGAGGCCCTGGCGGGGCTGGCGGGGAGGCGCTGGCGGGGAGGCGCTGGCGGAGAGGCGCTGGCGGAAAGGCGCTGGCGGGGAGGCGCTGGCGGGGAGGCGCTGGCGGAGAGGCGCTGGCGGAAAGGCGCTGGCGGGGAGGCGCTGGCGGGGAGGCGCTGGCGGAGAGGCCCTGGTGGGGCTGGCGGAGAGGCGCTGGCGGGGCTGGCGGAGAGGCGCTGGCGGGGAGGCGCTGGCGGAAAGGCGCTGGCGGGGCTGGCGGAGAGGCGCTGGCGGAGAGGCGCTGGCGGAAAGGCGCTGGCGGAGAGGCGCTGGCGGGGCTGGCGGAGAGGCGCTGGCGGAGAGGCGCTGGCGGGGAGGCCCTGGCGGGGCTGGCGGAGAGGCGCTGGCGGAGAGGCGCTGGCGGGGAGGCGCTGGCGGGGAGGCGCTGGCGGAGAGGCGCTGGCGGGGAGGCACTGGCGGGGAGGCGCTGGCGGGGAGGCGCTGGCGGAGTGGCGCTGGCGGAGAGGCGCTGGCGGGGAGGCGCTGGCGGAAAGGCGCTGGCGGGGCTGGCGGAGAGGCGCTGGCGGAGAGGCGCTGGCGGAGAGGCGCTGGCGGGGAGGCGCTGGCGGGGAGGCGCTGGCGGAGAGGCGCTGGCGGGGAGGCACTGGCGGGGAGGCGCTGGCGGGGAGGCGCTGGCGGGGAGGCGCTGGCGGAGAGGCCCTGGCGGGGCTGGCGGAGAGGCGCTGGCGGAGAGGCGCTGGCGGAGAGGCGCTGGCGGGGAGGCGCTGGCGGGGAGGCGCTGGCGGAGAGGCGCTGGCGGGGAGGCACTGGCGGGGAGGCGCTGGCGGGGAGGCACTGGCGGGGACGCGCTGGCGGGGAGGCGCTGGCGGGGAGGCGCTGGCGGAGAGGCCCTGGCGGGGCTGGCGGAGAGGCGCTGGCGGAGAGGCGCTGGCGGAGAGGCGCTGGCGGGGAGGCGCTGGCGGGGAGGCGCTGGCGGAGAGGCGCTGGCGGGGAGGCGCTGGCGGGGAGGCGCTGGCGGAGAGGCGCTGGCGGGGAGGCGCTGGCGGGGAGGCGCTGGCGGAAAGGCGCTGGCGGAGAGGCGCTGGCGGGGAGGCGCTGGCGGGGAGGCGCTGGCGGAGAGGCCCTGGCGGGGCTGGCGGAGAGGCGCTGGCGGAGAGGCGCTGGCGGAGAGGCGCTGGCGGGGAGGCGCTGGCGGGGAGGCGCTGGCGGAGAGGCGCTGGCGGGGAGGCACTGGCGGGGAGGCGCTGGCGGGGAGGCGCTGGCGGAGTGGCGCTGGCGGAGAGGCGCTGGCGGGGAGGCGCTGGCGGAGAGGCGCTGGCGGAGAGGCGCTGGCGGAGTGGCGCTGGCGGAGAGGCGCTGGCAGAGAGGCGCTGGCGGAGTGGCGCTGGCGGAGAGGCGCTGGCGGAGTGGCGCTGGTTGGGAGGCGCTGGCGGAGTGACACTGGCGGAGAGGCACTGGTGGGGAGGCGCTGGCGGGGAGGAGCTGGCAGAGAGGCGCTGGTTGGGAGGCGCTGGCGGAGTGACACTGGCGGAGAGGCACTGGTGGGGAGGCGCTGGCGGGGAGGAGCTGGCAGAGAGGCGCTGGTGGGGAGGAGCTGGCAGAGAGGCGCTGGCGGTGAGGCGCTGGCGGAGAGGCGCTGGCGGAGAGGCGCTGGCGGAGAGGCGCTGGCGGGGAGGCACTGGCGGAGAGGCACTGGCGGAGCTGGCGGAGAGGCGCTGGCGGAGAGGCACTGGCGGGGAGGCGCTGGCGGGGCTGGCGGGGAGGCGCTGGCGGAGAGGCGCTGGCGGAGAGGCGCTGGCAGGGAGGCGCTGGCGGAGAGGCACTGGCGGAGAGGCACTGGCGGAGAGGCGCTGGCGGGGCTGGCGGGGAGGCGCTGGCGGGGAGGCGCTGGCGGGGCTGGCGGAGAGGCGCTGGCGGGGAGGCGCTGGCGGGGCTGGCGGAGAGGCGCTGGCGGAGAGGCGCTGGCGGGCAGGCGCTGGCGGAGAGGCGCTGGCGGGGCTGGCGGAGAGGCGCTGGCGGAGAGGCGCTGGCGGAGAGGCGCTGGCGGAGAGGCACTGGCGGGGCTGGCGGAGAGGCGCTGGCGGGGAGGCGCTGGCAGAGAGGCGCTGGCGGGGCTGGCGGAGAGGCGCTGGCGGGGCTGGCGGAGAGGCGCTGGCGGGGAGGTGCTGGCGGGGAGGCGCTGGCGGGGAGGCGCTGGCGGAGAGGCGCTGGCGGCGAGGCGCTGGCGGAGAGGCGCTGGCGGGGAGGCGCTGGCGGAGAGGCGCTGGCGGAGAGGCGCTGGCGGAGAGGCGCTGGCGGGGAGGCGCTGGCGGAGAGGCGCTGGCGGAGAGGCGCTGGCGGGGAGACCCTGGCGGAGAGGCACTGGCGGAGAGGCGCTGGCGGGGAGGCGCTGGCGGGGAGGAGCTGGCGGGGAGGCGCTGGCGGGGAGGCGCTGGCGGAGAGGCCCTGGCAGAGAGGCGCTGGCGGAGAGGCGCTGGCGGGGTGGCGCTGGCGGAGAGGCGCTGGCGGAGAGGCCCTGGCGGAGAGGCCCTGGCGGGGCTGGCGCTGGCGGGGAGGCGCTGGCGGGGAGGCGCTGGCGGGGAGGCGCTGGCGGGGAGGAGCTGGCAGAGAGGCGCTGGCGGGGAGGAGCTGGCAGAGAGGCGCTGGCGGGGAGGAGCTGGCAGAGAGGCGCTGGCGGAGAGGCCCTGGCGGAGAGGCGCTGGCGGGGAGGCGCTGGCGGAGAGGCCCTGGCGGAGAGGCCCTGGCGGGGAGGCGCTGGCGGAGAGGCGCTGGCGGGGAGGCGCTGGCGGGGAGGAGCTGGCAGAGAGGCGCTGGCGGGGAGGAGCTGGCAGAGAGGCGCTGGCGGAGAGGCGCTGGCGGAGAGGCCCTGGCGGAGAGGCGCTGGCGGGGAGGCGCTGGCGGAGAGGCCCTGGCGGAGAGGCGCTGGCGGAGAGGCCCTGGCGGAGAGGCGCTGGCGGGGAGGCGCTAGCGGGGAGGAGCTGGCAGAGAGGCGCTTGGGGGGAGGAGCTTGCAGAGAGGCGCTGGTGGGGAGGAGCTGGCAGAGAGGCGCTTGGGGGGAGGAGCTTGCAGAGAGGCGCTGGCGGGGAGGAGCTGGCGGAGAGGCCCTGGCGGAGAGGCGCTGGCGGGGAGGCGCTGGCGGGGAGGCGCTGGCAGAGAGGCGCTGGTGGGGAGGCGCTGGCGGGGAGGTGCTGGTTGGGAGGCGCTGGCGGGGAGGCGCTGGCAGAGAGGCGCTTGTGGGAAGGCGCTGGCGGAGAGGCGCTGGCGGGGAGGCGCTGGCGGAGAGGCGCTGGCGCGGAGGCGCTGGCGGGGAGGCGCTGGCGGGGAGGCGCTGGCGGAAAGGCGCTGGCGGGGAGGCGCTGGCGGAGAGGCGCTGGCGGAGAGGCGCTGGCGGAGAGGCGCTGGCAGGGCTGGCGGGGAGGCGCTGGCGGAGAGGAGCTGGCAGAGAGGCGCTGGTGGGAAGGCGCTGGCGGAGAGGCGCTGGCGTGGAGGCGCTGGCGGAGAGGCGCTGGCGCGGAGGCGCTGGCGGAGAGGCGCTGGCGGAGAGGCGCTGGCGGAGAGGCGCTGGCAGGGCTGGCGGGGAGGCGCTGGCGGAGAGGCGCTGGCGGGGCTGGCGGAGAGGCGCTGGCGGAGAGGCGCTGGCGGGGCTGGCGGAGAGGCGCTGGCGGAGAGGCGCTGGCGGGGCTGGCGGGGAGGCGCTGGCGGAGAGGCGCTGGCGGGGAGGCGCTGGCGGAGAGGCGCTGGTGGAGAGGCACTGGCGGAGAGGCGCTGGCGGGGCTGGCGGAGAGGCGCTGGCGGAGAGGCGCTGGCGGGGAGGCGCTGGCGGAGAGGCGCTGGCGGAGAGGCGCTGGCGGGGCTGGCGGAGAGGCGCTGGCGGAGAGGCGCTGGCGGAGAGGCGCTGGCGGGGCTGGCGGGGAGGCGCTGGCGGAGAGGCGCTGGCGGGGCTGGCGGGGAGGTGCTGGCGGAGAGGCGCTGGCGGAGAGGCGCTGGCGGGGAGGCGCTGGCGGAGAGGCCCTGGCGGGGCTGGCGGAGAGGCGCTGGCGGAGAGGCGCTGGCGGAGAGGCGCTGGCGGGGAGGCGCTGGCGGGGAGGCGCTGGCGGAGAGGCGCTGGCGGGGAGGCACTGGCGGGGAGGCGCTGGCGGGGAGGCGCTGGCGGAAAGGCGCTGGCGGAGAGGCGCTGGCGGGGAGGCGCTGGCGGAGAGGCCCTGGCGGGGCTGGCGGAGAGGCGCTGGCGGAGAGGCGCTGGCGGAGAGGCGCTGTCGGGGAGGCGCTGGCGGAGAGGCCCTGGCGGCGCTGGCGGAGAGGCGCTGGCGGGGAGGCGCTGGCGGAGAGGCCCTGGCGGGGCTGGCGGAGAGGCGCTGGCGGAGAGGCGCTGGCGGAGAGGCGCTGGCGGGGAGGCGCTGGCGGGGAGGCGCTGGCGGAGAGGCGCTGGCGGGGAGGCACTGGCGGGGAGGCGCTGGCGGGGAGGCGCTGGCGGAGTGGCGCTGGCGGAGAGGCGCTGGCGGGGAGGCGCTGGCGGAGAGGCGCTGGCGGAGAGGCGCTGGCGGAGAGGCGCTGGCGGAGAGGCGCTGGCGGAGTGGCGCTGGCGGAGAGGCGCTGGCGGAGTGGCGCTGGTTGGGAGGCGCTGGCGGAGTGACACTGGCGGAGAGGCACTGGTGGGGAGGCGCTGGCGGGGAGGAGCTGGCAGAGAGGCGCTGGTTGGGAGGCGCTGGCGGAGTGACACTGGCGGAGAGGCACTGGTGGGGAGGCGCTGGCGGGGAGGAGCTGGCAGAGAGGCGCTGGTGGGGAGGAGCTGGCAGAGAGGCGCTGGCGGTGAGGCGCTGGCGGAGAGGCGCTGGCGGAGAGGCGCTGGCGGAGAGGCGCTGGCGGGGAGGCACTGGCGGAGAGGCACTGGCGGAGCTGGCGGAGAGGCGCTGGCGGAGAGGCACTGGCGGGGAGGCGCTGGCGGGGCTGGCGGGGAGGCGCTGGCGGAGAGGCGCTGGCGGAGAGGCGCTGGCAGGGAGGCGCTGGCGGAGAGGCACTGGCGGAGAGGCACTGGCGGAGAGGCGCTGGCGGGGCTGGCGGGGAGGCGCTGGCGGGGAGGCGCTGGCGGGAAGGCGCTGGCGGGGAGGCGCTGGCGGGGCTGGCGGAGAGGCGCTGGCGGGGAGGCGCTGGCGGGGCTGGCGGAGAGGCGCTGGCGGAGAGGCGCTGGCGGGCAGGCGCTGGCGGAGAGGCGCTGGCGGAGCTGGCGGAGAGGCGCTGGCGGAGAGGCGCTGGCGGAGAGGCGCTGGCGGAGAGGCACTGGCGGGGCTGGCGGAGAGGCGCTGGCGGGGAGGCGCTGGCAGAGAGGCGCTGGCGGGGCTGGCGGAGAGGCGCTGGCGGGGCTGGCGGAGAGGCGCTGGCGGGGAGGTGCTGGCGGGGAGGCGCTGGCGGGGAGGCGCTGGCGGAGAGGCGCTGGCGGCGAGGCGCTGGCGGAGAGGCGCTGGCGGAGAGGCGCTGGCGGAGAGGCGCTGGCGGGGAGGCGCTGGCGGAGAGGCGCTGGCGGAGAGGCGCTGGCGGAGAGGCGCTGGCGGGGAGGCGCTGGCGGAGAGGCGCTGGCGGGGAGACCCTGGCGGAGAGGCGCTGGCGGAGAGGCGCTGGCGGAGAGGCCCTGGCGGAGAGGCCCTGGCGGGGCTGGCGCTGGCGGGGAGGCGCTGGCGGGGAGGCGCTGGCGGGGAGGCGCTGGCGGGGAGGAGCTGGCAGAGAGGCGCTGGCGGGGAGGAGCTGGCAGAGAGGCGCTGGCGGGGAGGAGCTGGCAGAGAGGCGCTGGCGGAGAGGCCCTGGCGGAGAGGCGCTGGCGGGGAGGCGCTGGCGGAGAGGCCATGGCGGGGAGGCGCTGGCGGAGAGGCGCTGGCGGGGAGGCGCTGGCGGGGAGGAGCTGGCAGAGAGGCGCTGGCGGGGAGGAGCTGGCAGAGAGGCGCTGGCGGAGAGGCGCTGGCGGAGCGGCCCTGGCGGAGAGGCGCTGGCGGGGAGGCGCTGGCGGAGAGGCCCTGGCGGAGAGGCGCTGGCGGAGAGGCCCTGGCGGAGAGGCGCTGGCGGGGAGGCGCTAGCGGGGAGGAGCTGGCAGAGAGGCGCTGGTGGGGAGGAGCTGGCAGAGAGGCGCTTGGGGGGAGGAGCTTGCAGAGAGGCCCTGGCGGAGAGGCCCTGGCGGAGAGGCGCTGGCGGGGAGGCGCTGGCGGGGAGGCGCTGGCAGAGAGGCGCTGGTGGGGAGGCGCTGGCGGGGAGGTGCTGGTTGGGAGGCGCTGGCGGGGAGGAGCTGGCAGAGAGGCGCTTGTGGGAAGGCGCTGGCGGAGAGGCGCTGGCGGGGAGGCGCTGGCGGAGAGGCGCTGGCGCGGAGGCGCTGGCGGGGAGGCGCTGGCGGGGAGGCGCTGGCGGAAAGGCGCTGGCGGGGAGGCGCTGGCGGAGAGGCGCTGGCGGAGAGGCGCTGGCGGAGAGGCGCTGGCAGGGCTGGCGGGGAGGCGCTGGCGGAGAGGAGCTGGCGGGGAGGCGCTGGCGGAGAGGCGCTGGCGGGGAGGCGCTGGCGGAGAGGAGCTGGCGGGGAGGCGCTGGCGGAGAGGCGCTGGCGGGGAGGCGCTGGCGGAGAGGCGCTGGCGCGGAGGCGCTGGCGGAGAGGCGCTGGCGGAGAGGCGCTGGCGGAGAGGCGCTGGCAGGGCTGGCGGGGAGGCGCTGGCGGAGAGGCGCTGGCGGGGCTGGCGGAGAGGCGCTGGCGGAGAGGCGCTGGCGGGGCTGGCGGAGAGGCGCTGGCGGAGAGGCGCTGGCGGGGCTGGCGGGGAGGCGCTGGCGGAGAGGCGCTGGCGGGGAGGCGCTGGCGGAGAGGCGCTGGCTGAGAGGCACTGGCGGAGAGGCGCTGGCTGAGAGGCGCTGGCGGAGAGGCGCTGGCTGAGAGGCGCTGGCTGAGAGGCGCTGGCGGAGAGGCGCTGGCGGGGCTGGCGGAGAGGCGCTGGCGGAGAGGCGCTGGCGGGGAGGCGCTGGCGGAGAGGCGCTGGCGGAGAGGCGCTGGCGGGGCTGGCGGAGAGGCGCTGGCGGAGAGGCGCTGGCGGAGAGGCGCTGGCGGGGCTGGCGGGGAGGCGCAAGCGGAGAGTCGCTGGCGGGGCTGGCGGGGAGGTGCTGGCGGAGAGGCGCTGGCGGAGAGGCGCTGGCGGGGAGGCGCTGGCGGAGAGGCGCTGGCGGAGAGGCGCTGGCGGAGAGGCGCTGGCGGAGAAGCGCTGGCGGAGAGGCGCTGGCGGAGAGGCGCTGGCGGGGCTGGCGGGGAGGCGCTGGCGGAGAGGCGCTGGCGGAGCGGCGCTGGCGGGGCTGGCGGAGAGGCGCTGGCGGGGAGGCGCTGGCGGAGAGGCGCTGGCGGAGAGGCGCTGGCGGAGAGGCGCTGGCGGGGAGGCGCTGGCGGAGAGGCGCTGGCGGAGAGGCGCTGGCGGAGAGGCGCTGGCGGAGAGGCGCTGGCGGGGCTGGCGGAGAGGCGCTGGCGGGGCTGGCGGAGTGGCGCTGGCGGAGTGGCGCTGGCGGAGAGGCGCTGGCGGAGAGGCGCTGGCGGGGCTGGCGGAGAGGCGCTGGCGGGGCTGGCGGAGTGGCGCTGGCGGAGAGGCGCTGGCGGAGAGGCGCTGGCGGAGAGGCGCTGGCGGAGAGGTGCTGGCGGGGCTGGCGGAGAGGCGCTGGCGGGGCTGGCGGAGAGGCGCTGGCGGGGAGGCGCTGGCGGGGAGGCACTGGCGGGGCTGGCAGGGAGGCGCTGGCGGAGAGGCGCTGGCGGGGCTGGCGGGGAGGCGCTGGCGGGGCTGGCGGGGAGGCGCTGGTGGAGAGGCGCTGGCGGGGACGCGCTGGCGGAGAGGCACTGGCGGGGCTGGCGGGGAGGCGCTGGCGGGGCTGGCGGGGAGGCGCTGGTGGAGAGGCGCTGGCGGGGACGCGCTGGCGGAGAGGCGCTTGCGGGGAGGCGCTGGTGGAGAGGCGCTGGCGGGGAGGCGCTGGCGGAGAGGCGCTGGCGGGGAGGCGTTGGCGGAGAGGCGCTGGCGGAGAGGCGCTGGCGGAGAGGCGCTGGCGGGGAGTCGCTGGCGGAGAGGCGCTGGCGGGGAGGCGCTGGCGGAGAGGCGCTGGCGGAGAGGCGCTGGCGGGGAGGCGCTGGCGGGGAGGCACTGGCGGGGAGGCGCTGGCGGAGAGGCGCTGGCGGAGAGGCGCTGGCGGAGAGGCGCTGGCGGAGAGGCGCTGGCGGGGAGGCACTGGCGGAGAGGCGCTGGCGGGGAGGCGCTGGTGGGGCTGGCGGGGAGGCACTGGCGGGGAGGCGCTGGCGGAGAGGCGCTGGCGGAGAGGCGCTGGCGGGGAGGCGCTGGCGGGGAGGCACTGGCGGAGAGGCGCTGGCGGGGCTGGCGGGGAGGCACTGGCGGGGAGGCGCTGGCGGAGAGGCCCTGGCGGAGAGGCGCTGGCGGAGAGGCCCTGGCGGGGAGGCGCTGGCGGGGAGGCGCTGGCGGAGAGGCGCTGGCGGAGAGGCGCTGGCGGGGAGGCGCTGGCGGGGAGGCGTGGCGGAGAGGCGCTGGCGGAGAGGCGCTGGCGGAGAGGCGCTGGCGGAATAGTTTGTAGCACCGTCAATATGTCACGAGGCAGGTTGAGGTAATGTCAATTGAAGGCTTTATTAAGCAGAACTTTACCCCAGCAGCGTGGTTACAGAATACAGCTGCTGAGGGAAATGGAGGGAAAAACCGGGTTCTTATACCGGCATTTCTGAGTGGAGTCCAGTAGGTGGCAGATCCTATCAGGACCTGGCATCCCTCCACCAATAGCCTGTCGACACGTGGTGTACCGAATTACTCCTAATACATACCACCACATAGTTAAACCGGCACGGATGTCTCTGGCTCTTCCTCAAAAACTTACTGGTCCGTTTGGCTGCTGGGCCTTGATCCTGGTGTTCCTTCGGCCTTGTAATCTGGTGACAGCCTCATACTCCGCCTTACTGGGTGGAGCTAGCAGGCGGCTGATCCAATCGGGACCCAGCTTCTATCCACCAATAGCCTGTCGGCATCACAGGGTACCTTAATACCCCGAATACATACCACCACACAACTTTAATCGCTTTTTCATTTGCATAGTGCGATTTTGTCTGGCCAGGTCGAAACTGATTTACATCCGATTGTTTCTCTTGGAGTGAATGAGATCTTCCCACATAATTCTCCCGTTGGCCCTGTCATGACTCATGGTCTTGCTTTGTTCCTATCTGAGATGAGTCTTCAGGATGTACATTCTTAAAAAAAAAAATTTAGGGCGTGATTCTCCTCTCCCACGCCAAAGTGGCCGCGCCGTCGCTAGAAGTGCTGCGCTTCCTAGGCATGGTCAACTTCCTGGGGAAGTTCATTCCCAACCTTGCCTCCCACACGGCGGCTCTGCGTCACCTCGTCAAGAAGTCCACGGAGTTCCAGTGGCTGCCCGCACACCAGAAGGAATGGGAGGAGCTCAAAATTAAGCTCACCACAGCCCCGGTATTGGCGTTTTTCGACACATCTCGTGACACGACAATTTCACCTGATGCCAGCCAGTCCGGCATTGGGGCGGTACTCCTACAGCGGGATAACGCTGCGTCATGGGCCCCGGTCACCTATGCCTCGCGGGCCATGACCCCTACAGAACAGTGCTACGCGCAGATCGAAAAGGAGTGCCTGGATTTGCTAACCGGAATAGACAAGTTCCATGATTCCGTGTATGGTCTCCCCCAGTTTACCGTTGAGACTGACCATCGCCCCCTGGTCAGCATCATACATAAGGACCTGAACGAGATGACCCCTCGCCTCCAGAGCATCCTACTCAAACTCAGGAGGTACGACTTCCAACTGGTCTACACCCCGGGAAAGGACCTTATCATTGCGGATGCCCTATCCAGAGCAGTGAGCACACCGCCCAACTGAGGGGTTCGTCTGTCAGGTCGAAGCGCAGGTGGCCTTCACATCGGCCAATCTGCCAGCCAATGACTCCAGTCTGGCCCGTATTCGCCGGGAGACTGCGGCCGACCCCCTTCTACAACGTGTGATGCGCCACATGACGGAAGGGTGGCTCAAGGGGCAATGTCCACAATTCTACAATGTCCGGGACGACTTGGCCGTCATTGATGGTGTCCTCCTCAAGCTGGACCGGATTGTGATTCCACACAGCATGCACAAGCTGGTCCTCGACCAACTACACAAAGGCCATCTGGGGGTCGAGAAGTGCAGACGGAGGGCCCGAGAGGCGGTATACTGGCCGGGCATCAGTGATGACATCGCCAATATGGTGCTCAACTGCCCCACCTGCCAAAGGTTTCAGCCGGCGCAACCTCCTGAGACGCTTCAGCCCATGAGCTGGTGACGTCCCCCTGGGCGAAGGTGGGTGTGGACCTTTTTCACGCACTCGGCAGGGACTATGTAATCATCATTGATTACATTTCAAACTATCCAGAGGTCATACGCCTGCACGATTTGACATCGTCCGCTGTCATAAGGGCGTGCAAAGACACCTTCGCTCGCCACGGCATTCCGATTACTGTCATGTCGGACAATGGGCCCTGTTTTGCCAGCTAGGAATGGTCTTCCTTTGCTGCTTCGTATGCCTGCTAGCCTATCGCTTGGCCCCACTAGCCACTGGCCTCTCACCAGCCCAGCTGTTGATGGGTCGCGGCCTCAGAACCACTGTGCCGTTCATTCTGGTCCCCACAACGAACCATGCTCCGGTACTGCACAGGATGCGACAGCAGCGCGTTCGCCAGAAGATGGCACATGACACACGGGCAACTGATCTTCCCGCCCTGGCGCCTGGAGACGACGTCCGCATCCACCTACCAGAAGGTGGCTGGTCAGCACCTGCCGAAGTTCTCCGACACGTGGCTCCCCGCTCGTTCCTGGTTCGCATGCCTGATGGCTCCATTCACCGGCGCAATCGCCGGGCTCTTCGCCTGCTTCCACGCTCGCTACGGGAACTTACACCGACACCGCGCCCTCCTGTTGTTCCTGATGTCGACTTCGTGGAGCTTCCTGCCACCATGCCCATTCCATTGTCGCCCGTGGCCAGGCCCATTCCTCAGCCGGTGAATCCTGACCCACCCTTGAGGCGGTCAACCCGAATTCGTCGCCCACCTACTAGGCTGGACTTATGAGCCTGTTTGAACATTGAACTCACTGATGTATCATACCACTGTGTTAATATCTTTCTCTTTTTCCTTGTCGTTACAGGAGTTTGTTTTGACGTTTAACATTTCCACGTGTTCTGTTTATGGTACAACCTCGTTGCTATGTCGCACCTGACATCGCCCCATGTAGATAGTTTAGCCCCATGTATGTGCTGTAGATATTGCACACACACACATTCAGCTGCACTCAGTACACATCTCTATTTATAACCACATAGGCACATGTTCTTGTAAAAAAGGGGGGATGTCATGATATTCAGGTAAACATCATGGTGCAAACACACATACATACTGATGGACAGATCAACGGACCAATCAATACACACACAACACCACAGCCAATCACAGGCAAGAGCATACACACTATAAAACAGGGAACACGACACTTCCTGCTCATTCCAGCAGGAGACAGCTCAGGGCACAGAGCTCACAGCAAGCCACTCAGACATCCACCATGTGCTGAGTGCTTCTCCAAGATAGTGTTAGGGCTGGGTCCACAGATTCAAGGGTAATGAACGAACCACAGTAACCAGTTTACCATTGTAAATATTGTTAGTAATAAAACTGAGTTGTACCATCCGCAACCGTGTTGGTTCGTCTGTGTAGCAGAGTACCCAACACGACACCGGGGGGGCCACGGTGGCCTGGCCCGCAATCGGGGCCCACCAATCTGCGGGCAGACCTGTGATGTGGGGGCACTCTTTCCCTCCGCGCCGCCCTGTGTAAAGCTCCGCCATGGGCGACGCAGAGAAGAGACCCCCTGCGCATGCGCAGGAATCACGCCAGTGGTTCTGGGAACACGCTGGCGCCCCTACGCATGCGTCAACTCACGCCGGCCCCCCTCTGCCGCCTCCACTGCCCCCAAATTCTGAGGGCCGCCTCCACCACCCGGCTCGTGGTATACATCCTTGGAGGGAGCGGCAGCGGCGCCGGTGCCAGCGCCCCCAGACTCGGAACATCACAAGACGCCGTCTCCAGCCTCTTCCATGCAGCCCCCTCCCCCTCCATCACACACTTGCGCACCATTGTCGCATTGGCGGCCCAGTAGTACCCACAGAGGTTGGGCAGCGCCAGTCCCCCCCTATCTCTACTCCACTCCAGGAACACCCTTCTCACCCTCGGAGTCCCTCGCGCCCACACAAACCCCATTATACTCCTGTTAACCCGCCTGAAAAAAGCCTTCGGGATAAACACGGGGAGGCACTGGAACAGGAACAAAAACCTTGGGAGCACCGTCATTTTGATTGACTGCACCCTACCCGCCAAGGACAGTGGCAACGCGTCCCACCTCTTGAACTCCTCCTCCATTTGTTCCACCAGCCTTGTAAAGTTAAGCCTATGCAGGGCCCCCCAGCTCCTGGCCACCTGGACCCCCAAATATCTGAAGCTCCTCTCCGCCCTTTTTAGTGGGAGCTCGCCAATCCCCCTCTCCTGGTCCCCTAGCTGAACTACGAACATCTCGCTCTTCCCCATATTGAGCTTGTACCCCGAAAAGTCCCCGAATTCCCGAAGGATCCTCATTACCTCTGGCATTCCTCCCACCGGGTCCGCCACATACAGCAGCAGCTCGTCCGCATAAAGCGACACCCTGTGCTCCTCCCCACCGTGCACCAACCCCCTCCAGTTCCTCGACTCTCTCAGTGCCATAGCCAGGGGTTCAATCGCCAGTGCGAAGAGCAGGGGGGACAGGGGACACCCCTGTCTCGTCCCTCGGTGCAACCGAAAGTACTCGGACCTCCTCCTATTTGTGGCCACACTCGCCATCGGGGCCTCATACAACAGCCTAACCCACCTGACAAACTCCTCCCCAAACCTGAACCTCTTCAGCACCCCCACAGGTACCCCCGCTCTACCCTATCGAAGGCTTTCTCAGCGTCCATCGCCTCCACTATCTCCGCCTCCCCCTCCCTCGCCGGCATCATGATAACGTTCAAAAGCCTCCGCACATTCGCGTTCAACTGTCTCCCCTTCACAAACCCCGTCTGGTCTTCATGGATGATCTGCGGCACACAATCCTCAATCCTCGTGGCTAAGACCTTCGCCAGCACCTTGGCATCTACATTTAGCAAGGAAATCGGTCTGTAAGACCCGCATTGCAGGGGATCCTTGTCCCGCTTCAGGATCAAGGAGATCAGTGCCCGGTACATCGTCAGGGGCAAAGCACCCCCCCCCCTTGCCTCATTAAAGGTCCTAACTAGCAACGGGCCCAACAGGTCCATATATTTTTGACAGAACTCGACTGGGAAACCGTCCGGCCCCGGTGCCTTCCCCGCCTGCATGCTTCCTATCCCTTTGATCAGCTCCTCCAGCCCAATCGGGGCCCCCAGTCCCGCCACCAGTCCCTCTTCCACCTTTGAAAACCTCAATTGGTCCAGGAAACGGCCCATTCCTCCCTCCTCCCGTGGGGGCTCGGATCGGTACAATTCCTCGTAGAAGTCCCTGAAGACCCCATTGATGCCAACCCCACTCCGCACCACACTCCCTCCCCTATCCTTAACTCTCCCGATCTCCCTAGCTGCGTCACGCTTCCGAAGCTGATGCGCCAGCATCCGGCTTGCCTTTTCCCCATACTCGTAGACCGCCCCCTGGGCCTTCCTCCACTGCACCTCCGCCTTCCTGGTGGTCACCAGGTCGAATTCGGCATGGAGGCTGCGCCTCTTCCTCAACAATCCTTCCTCAGGCTCTTCTGCATACCTCCTGTCTACCCTCACCATCTCCCCCACCAGCCTCTCCCTCTCCCCCCGTTCCCTCCGCTCCTTGTGGGCCCTAATGGAGATCAGCTCTCCCCTCACCACCGCCTTCAGTGCCTCCCATACCATCCCCACTCGGACCTCCCCGTTGTCGTTGGTTTCCAAGTACCTCTCTATACTTCCTCGGACCCGCTCGCTCACCTCCTCGTCCGCCAACAGCCCCACCTCCAAGCGCCACAGCGGGCGCTGATCCCTCTCCTCCCCCATCTCCAAGTCCACCCCATGCGGGGCGTGGTCCGAAATGGCTATTGCTGAATACGCGGTATCCTCTACTCTCGCTGTCAGCGCCCTACTCAAAATGAAAAAGTCGATTCGAGAATAAGCCTTATGGACATGTGAGAAGAATGAAAATTCCCTAGCCCCCGGCCTTGCAAATCTCCAAGAGTCCACCCCTCCCATTTGGTCCATAAACCCCCTCAACACTCTAGCCGCCGCCGGCTTCCTACCCGTCCTAGACCTGGAGCGATTCAGTGCCGGATCCAACACCGTGTTAAAGTCTCCCCCCATTATCAGGCCCCCCACTTCCAAGTCTGGGATCCGACCCAACATACGCCGCATAAAACCCGCATCGTCCCAATTCGGAGCATACACATTGACCAGTACCACCCTCTCCCCCTGCAACTTACCACTTACCATTATGTACCTACCGCCATTATCTGCCACAATGCTCGACGCCTCGAATAACACCTTCTTTCCCACCAAGATCGCCACCCCTCGATTTTTGGCATCTAGCCCCGAGTGAAACACCTGACCGACCCACCCTTTCCTCAGTCTTACCTGGTCTGCCACCTTCAGGTGTGTCTCCTGGAGCATAACCACATCCGCCTTGAGCCCCTTCAGGTGTGCGAACACGTGGGCCCGCTTAACCGGCCCATTCAGTCCCCTTACATTCCAGGTTATCAGCCGGATCAGGGGACTACCCGCCCCCCTCCCCCGCCGACTTCGGATTTTGGATTTCGGCGGCAGCGGTGCGCAGGGGCCTTCTGGGAGGTGAGTAGTGAATTTAAAAACTCTTACCTTTACAGGAGCAGCCCTTTGGATTTCGGCGGCAGCGGTGCGCAGGGGCCTTCTGGGAGGTGAGTAGTGAATTTAAAAACCCTTACCTGGTCCCGTGTCTGTTTTTTTTCTGTTTTATTTGTTTTTATATAAGGCGGGAACCGGAAGTTCGACCCGCGGACCTCTGGGAAGTCCCCCCCCCCCAACCAATAAATTCTGGTGGAGAGGAAACCCGAGGCACTACACGTGTACTGTCTCCCACCCGCCCTCCTCCTCTAACCTAATAATAAGACCCATTGGTGTGAGGTAAGTGCCATATTATATTATTATATTATTAGCATTGTGCAGGTCAAGGTTCGGAGGTGGAGGAGCACTCTCTGTCAGCGAGAGAACCTGAGAACATCTAAGACACTCAGAAGGTAAGAAGGTAAGTAAGTGATTTTTACTTATTTTCACTTTTATACCTTTTTTCAAATTGTGTGTGTCGGGGGGAAACTGAAGTGACATCACAGAAAAGCTGTGGCTAGTATTTGGTAACTAATTAAACATAATAACTTAATTATAATTTAGAGGGATATCTAAGCCAGAGATCGGAGAGTACTATAGTTAGCTATCGCATTTCTATTAGAAATCTAGTGCTAGGAAACAGATAGTTGACAGTAACTTTGAAATTTTTTTAAAAATATTTTTTTTAAAAAAAAGACAAATTTTAATTTTAATTTTAATTAATTGACGCAATGTCAGTTAGAGGGGTGCTGTGCTCTGACTGTGAGATGTGGAAGGTCCGGGAGGCTTCCAGCGTCCCGGATGGCTTCATCTGCAGAAAGTGCACCCAACTGGAGCTCCTCACAGACCGCATGGTTCGGTTGGAGCAGCAATTGGATGCACTTAGGAGCATGCAGGTGGCGGAAAGCGTCATAGATCGCAGTTATGTAAATGTGGTCACACCCAAGGTGCAGGCAGAGAAATGGGTGACCACCAGAAAGGGCAGGCAGTCAGTGCAGGAATCCCCTGTGGTTGTCCCCCTCTCGCACAGATATACCCCTTTGGATACTGTCGGGGGGGATAGCCTATCAGGGGAAAACAGCAGCAGCCAGAGCAGTGGCACCACGGCTGGCTCTGATGTTCAGAAGGGAGGGTCAAAGCGCAGAAGAGTAATAGTAATAGGGGACTCTATAGTCAGGGGCACAGATAGGCGCTTCTGTGGACGTGAAAGAGACTCCAGGATGGTATGTTGCCTCCCTGGTGCCAGGGTCCAGGATGTCTCCGAACGGGTAGAGGGCATCCTGAAGGGGGAGGGCAAACAGGCAGAGGTCGTTGTACATATTGGTACTAATGACATAGGCAGGAAGGGGCATGAGGTCCTGCAGCAGGAGTTCAGGGAGCTAGGCAGAAAGTTAAAAGACAGGACCTCGAGGGTTGTAATCTCGGGATTACTCCCTGTGCCACGTGCCAGTGAGGCTAGAAATAGGAAGATAGAGCAGCTAAAAACGTGGCTAAACAGCTGGTGTAGGAGGGAGGGTTTCCATTATCTGGACCACTGGGAGCTCTTCCGGGGCAGGTGTGACCTGTATAAGAAGGACGGGTTGCATCTAAACCGGAGAGGCATAAATATCCTGGCCGCGAGGTTTGCTAGTGTCACACGGGAGGGTTTAAACTAGTATGGCAGGGGGGTGGGCACGGGAGCAATAGGTCAGAAGGTGAGAGCATTGAGGGAGAACTAGGGAATAGGGACAGTGTGGCTCTGAGGCAGAGCAGACGGGGAGAAGTTGCTGAACACAGCGGGTCTGGTGGCCTGAAGTGCATATGTTTTAATGCAAGGAGCATTACGGGTAAGGAAGATGAACTTAGAGCTTGGATTAGTACTTGGAACTATGATGTTGTTGCCATTACAGAGACCTGGTTGAGGGAAGGGCAGGATTGGCAGCTAAACTTTCCAGGATTTAGATGTTTCAGGCGGGATAGAGGGGGATGTAAAAGGGGAGGTGGAGTTGCGCTACTTGTTCGGGAGAATATCACAGCTGTACTGCGAGAGGACACCTCAGAGGGCAGTGAGGCTATATGGGTAGAGATCAGGAATAAGAAGGGTGCAGTCACAATGTTGGGGGTATACTACAGGCCTCCCAACAGCCAGCGGGAGATAGAGGAGCAGATAGGTAGACAGATTTTGGAAAAGAGTAAAAACAACAGGGTTGTGGTGATGGGAGACTTCAACTTCCCCAATATTGACTGTGACTCACTTAGTGCCAGGGGCTTAGACGGGGCGGAGTTTGTAAGGAGCATCCAGGAGGGCTTCTTAAAACAATATGTAGACAGTCCAACTAGGGAAGGGGCGGTACTGGACCTGGTATTGGGGAATGAGCCCAGCCAGGTGGTAGATGTTTCAGTAGGGGAGCATTTCGGTAACAGTGACCACAATTCAGTAAGTTTTAAAGTACTGGTGGACAAGGATAAGAGTGGTCCGAGGATGAATGTGCTAAATTGGGGGAAGGCTAATTATAACAATATTAGGCGGGAACTGAAGAACATAGATTGGGGGCGGATGTTTGAGGGCAAATCAACATCTGACATGTGGGAAACTTTCAAGTGGCAGTTGAAAGGAATACAGGACCGGCATGTTCCTGTGAGGAAGAAAGATAAATACGGCAATTTTCGGGAACCTTGGATGACGAGTGATATTGTAGGCCTCGTCAAAAAGAAAAAGGAGGCATTTGTCAGGGCTAAAAGGCTGGGAACAGACGAAGCCTGCGTGGAATATAAGGAAAGTAGGAAGGAACTTAAGCAAGGAGTCAGGAGGGCTAGAAGGGGTCACGAAAAGTTATTGGCAAATAGGGTTAAGGAAAATCCCAAGGCTTTTTACACGTACATAAAAAGCAAGAGGGTAGCCAGGGAAAGGGTTGGCCCACTGAAGGATAGGCAAGGGAATCTATGTGTGGAGCCAGAGGAAATGGGCGAGGTACTAAATGAATAGTTTGCCTCAGTATTCACCAAAGAGAAGGAATTGGTAGATGTTGAGTCTGGAGAAGGGGGTGTAGATAGCCTGGGTCACATTGTGCTCCAAAAAGACGAGGTGTTGGGTGTCTTAAAAAATATTAAGGTAAATAAGTCCCCAGGGCCTGATGGGATCTACCCCAGAATACTGAAGGAGGCTGGAGAGGAAATTGCTGAGGCCTTGACAGAAATCTTTGGATCCTCGCTGTCTTCAGGGGATGTCCCGGAGGACTGGAGAATAGCCAATGTTGTTCCTCTGTTTAGGAAGGGTAGCAAGGATAATCCCGGGAACTACAGGCCGGTGAGCCTTACTTCAGTGGTAGGGAAATTACTGGAGAGAATTCTTCGAGACAGGATCTACTCCCATTTGGAAGCAAATGGACGTATTAGTGAGAGGCAGCACGGTTTTGTGAAGGGGAGGTCGTGTCTCACTAACTTGATAGAGTTTTCGAGGAGGTGAGAACAGCTGGTGAGTCAGTTTCAGCGGGAGCATTGCGGAAGGAGGTTGCTGGGAGGTAAGTCAACCTTTAAAAGCACTTGTCTTTGCAGGGGCAGGCCAGTCGATTTCGGCGGGAGAACAGCTGGTGAGTCAGTTTCAGCAGGAGCATTGCGGAAGTGGCTGCTGGGAGGTAAGGCAACCTTTAAAATCACTTGTCTTTGCAGGGGCAGGCCAGTCGATTTCGGCGTGAGAACAGCTGGTGAGTCAGTTTCAGCGGGAGCATTGCGGAAGGAGGTTGCTGGGAGGTAAGTCAACCTTTAAAAGCACTTGTCTTTGCAGGGGCAGGCCAGTCGATTTCGGCGGGAGTGGAGCTGGCTGGTTAGTCAATTTCAGCAGGAGCTGAGAATTTTTCTTCTTTTTTTTTTAAATTAGTTTTTTAGGCGGGAACAGGAAGTCGACCCGCGGACGTCTGGGAAGACCCTCACCAATAAATTCTGGTGGAGAGGAAACCTGAGACACTACACGTGTAGTGTCTCCCACCCGCCCTCCTCCTCTAACCTAATAATAAAACCCATTGGTCTGAGGTAAGTACCATATTTTATTATATTATTATTATTTTTTATAAAAATTTAATTTAGTTGTTAGCCAGATCTTGGTAGAAAGTTAGAGGAATGGCAGGGAAGGGAGTGCAATATTCCTCCTGCAGGATGTTTGAGGTGAGGGATGCAGTTAGTGTCCCTGCTGATTTTACCTGCAGGAAGTGCTGCCATCTCCAGCTCCTCCAAGACCGAGTTAGGGAACTGGAGCTGGAGTTGGAAGAACTTCGGATCATTCGGGAGGCAGAAGGGGTTATAGATAGCAGCTTCAGGGAATTAGTTACACCAAAGATTGGAGATAGGTGGGTAACTGTAAGAGGGACTGGGAAAAAGCAGTCAGTGCAGGGATCCCCTGCGGTCGTTCCCCTGAGAAACAAGTATACCGCTTTGGATACTTGTGGGGGGGGGACTTACCAGGGGTAAGCCATGGGGTACGGGCCTTTGGCACGGAGTCTGTCCCAGTTGCTCAGAAGGGAAGGGGGGAGAGGAGCAGAGCATTAGTAATTGGGGACTCTATAGTCAGGGGCACAGATAGGAGATTTTGTGGGAGCGTGAGAGACTCGCGTTTGGTATGTTGCCTCCCAGGTGCAAGGGTACGTGATGTCTCGGATCGTGTTTTCCGGGTCCTTAGGGGGGAGGGGGAGCAGCCCCAAGTCGTGGTCCACATTGGCACTAACGACATAGGTAGGAAAGGGGACAAGGATGTCAGGCAGGCTTTCAGGGAGCTAGGATGGAAGCTCAGAACTAGAACAAACAGAGTTGTTATCTCTGGGTTGTTGCCCGTGCCACGTGATAGTGAGATGAGGAATAGGGAGAGAGAGCATTTAAACACATGGCTACAGGGATGGTGCAGGCGGGAGGGATTCAGATTTTTGGATAACTGGGGCTCTTTCTGGGGAAGGTGGGACCTCTACAGACAGGATGGTCTACATCTGAACCTGAGGGGCACAAATATCCTGGGGGGGAGATTTGTTAGTGCTCGTTGGGGGGGTTTAAACTAATGCAGCAGGGGCATGGGAACCTGGAT
Organism: Scyliorhinus torazame; assembly: GCF_047496885.1. Taxonomy (NCBI): domain Eukaryota; kingdom Metazoa; phylum Chordata; class Chondrichthyes; order Carcharhiniformes; family Scyliorhinidae; genus Scyliorhinus; species Scyliorhinus torazame. Next base: position 13,434,558 of record NC_092735.1, on the reverse strand, counting down.
TGTAGTTTTAGGGTAAGGGAGAATGAGAGTATAGAGGTCAGGAGCACAGATTTGACGTCGCAGGAGGGGGCCAGTGTTCAGGTAGGTGGTTTGAAGTGTGTCTACTTCAATGCCATGAGTATACGAAACAAGGTAGGGGAACTGGCAGCATGGGTTGGTACCTGGGACTTCGATGTTGTGGCCATTTCGGAGACATGGATAGAGCAGGGACAGGAATGGATGTTGCAGGTTCCGGGGTTTAGGTGTTTTAGTAAGCTCAGAGAAGGAGGCAAAAGAGGGGGAGGTGTGGCGCTGCTAGTCAAGAGCAGTATTACGGTGGCGGAGAGGATGCTAGATGGGGACTCTTCTTCCGAGGTAGTATGGGCTGAAGTTAGAAACAGGAAAGGAGAGGTCACCCTGTTGGGAGTTTTTTATAGGCCTCCTAATAGTTCTAGGGATGTAGAGGAAAGGATGGCGAAGATGATTCTGGATATGAGTGAAAGTAACAGGGTAGTTATTATGGGAGACTTTAACTTTCCAAATATTGACTGGAAAAGATATAGTTCGAGTACAATAGATGGGTCGTTTTTTGTACAGTGTGTGCAGGAGGGTTTCCTGAAACAATATGTTGACAGGCCAACAAGAGGCGAGGCCACGTTGGATTTGGTTTTGGGTAATGAACCAGGCCAGGTGTTGGATTTGGAGGTAGGAGAGCACTTTGGGGACAGTGACCACAATTCGGTGACGTTTACGTGAATGATGGAAAGGGATAAGTATACACCGCAGGGCAAGAGTTATAGCTGGGGGAAGGGCAATTATGATGCCATTAGACGTGACTTGGGGGGGATAAGGTGGAGAAGTAGGCTGCAAGTGTTGGGCACACTGGATAAGTGGGGCTTGTTCAAGGATCAGCTACTGCGTGTTCTTGATAAGTATGTACCGGTCAGACAGGGAGGAAGGCGTCGAGCGAGGGAACCGTGGTTTACCAAGGAAGTGGAATCTCTTGTTAAGAGGAAGAAGGAGGCCTATGTGAAGATGAAGTGTGAAGTTTCGGTTGGGGCGATGGATAGTTACAAGGTAGCGAGGAAGGATCTAAAGAGAGAGCCAAGACGAGCAAGGAGGGGACATGAGAAGTATTTGGCAGGAAGGATCAAGGAAAACCCAAAAGCTTTCTATAGGTATGTCAGGAATAAGCGAATGACTAGGGAAAGAGTAGGACCAGTCAAGGACAGGGATGGGAAATTGTGTGTGGAGTCTGAAGAGATAGGCGAGATACTAAATGAATATTTTTCGTCAGTATTCACTCAGGAAAAAGATAATGTTGTGGAGGAGAATGCTGAGCCCCAGGCTAATAGAATAGATGGCATTGAGGTACGCAGGGAAGAGGTGTTGGCAATTCTGGACAGGCTGAAAATAGATAAGTCCCCGGGACCTGATGGGATTTATCCTAGGATTCTCTGGGAGGCCAGGGAAGAGATTGCTGGACCTTTGGCTTTGATTTTTATGTCATCATTGGCTACAGGAATAGTGCCAGAGGACTGGAGGACAGCAAATGTGGTCCCTTTGTTCAAAAAGGGGAGCAGAGACAACCCCGGCAACTATAGACCGGTGAGCCTCACGTCTGTAGTGGGTAAAGTCTTGGAGGGGATTATAAGAGACAAGATTTATAATCATCTAGATAGGAATAATATGATCAGGGATAGTCAGCATGGCTTTGTGAAGGGTAGGTCATGCCTCACAAACCTTATCGAGTTCTTTGAGAAGGTGACTGAACAGGTAGATGAGGGTAGAGCAGTTGATGTGGTGTATATGGATTTCAGCAAAGCGTTTGATAAGGTTCCCCACGGTAGGCTATTGCAGAAAATATGGAGGCTGGGGATTGAGGGTGATTTAGAGATGTGGATCAGAAATTGGCTAGCTGAAAGAAGACAGAGGGTGGTGGTTGATGGGAAATGTTCAGAATGGAGTACAGTCACAAGTGGAGTACCACAAGGATCTGTTCTGGGGCCGTTGCTGTTTGTCATTTTTATCAATGACCTAGAGGAAGGCGCAGAAGGGTGGGTGAGTAAATTTGCAGACGATACTAAAGTCGGTGGTGTTGTCGATAGTGTGGAAGGATGTAGCAGGTTACAGAGGGATATAGATAAGCTGCAGAGCTGGGCTGAGAGGTGGCAAATGGAGTTTAATGTAGAGAAGTGTGAGGTGATTCACTTTGGAAGGAAGAACAGGAATGCGGAATATTTGGCTAATGGTCAAGTTCTTGAAAGTGTGGATGAGCAGAGGGATCTAGGTGTCCATGTACATAGATCCCTGAAAGTTGCCATCCAGGTTGATAGGGTTGTGAAGAAGGCCTATGGAGTGTTGGCCTTTATTGGTAGAGGGATTGAGTTCCGGAGTCGGGAGGTCATGTTGGAGCTGTACAGAACTCTGGTACGGCCGCATTTGGAGTATTGCGTACAGTTCTGGTCACCGCATTATAGGAAGGACGTGGAGGCTTTGGAGCGGGTGCAGAGGAGATTTACCAGGATGTTGCCTGGTATGGAGGGAAAATCTTATGAGGAAAGGCTGATGGACTTGAGGTTGTTTTCATTGGAGAGAAGAAGGTTAAGAGGAGACTTAATAGAGGCATACAAAATGATCAGGGGGTTGGATAGGGTGGACAGTGAGAGCCTTCTCCCGCGGATGGATATGGCTGGCACGAGGGGACATAGCTTTAAACTGAGGGGTAATAGATATAGGACAGAGGTCAGAGGTAGGTTCTTTACGCAAAGAGTAGTGAGGCCGTGGAATGCCCTACCTGCTACAGTAGTGAACTCGCCAACATTGAGGGCATTTAAAAGTTTATTGGATAAACATATGGATGATAATGGCATAGTGTAGGTTAGATGGCTTTTGTTTCGGTGCAACATCGTGGGCCGAAGGGCCTGTACTGCGCTGTATTGTTCTATGTTCTATGTTCTATGTTCTAGGTCACTAAGATGATTGATGCAGGTAGGGCAGTAGATGTTGTCTATATGGACTTCAGTAAGGCCTTTGACAAGGTCCCTCATGGTAGACTATTACAAAAGGTGAAGTCACACGGGATCAGGGGTGAGCTGGCAAGTTGGATACAGAACTGGCTAGGCCATAGAAGGCAGAGAGTAGCAATGGAGGGATGCTTTTCTAATTGGAGGGCTGTGACCAGTGGTGTTCCACAGGGATCAGTGCTGGGACCTTTGCTCTTTGTAGTATATATAAATGATTTGGAGGAAAATGTAACTGGTCTGATTAGTAAGTTTGCAGACGACACAAAGGTTGGTGGAATTGCGGATAGCGATGAGGACTGTCGGAGGATACAGCAGGATTTAGATTGTCTGGAGACTTGGGCGGAGAGATGGCAGATGGAGTTTAATCCGGACAAATGTGAGGTAATGCATTTTGGAAGGGCTAATGCAGGTAGGGAATATACAGTGAATGGTAGAACCCTCAAGAGTATTGAAAGTCAAAGAGATCTAGGAGTACAGGTCCACAGGTCATTGAAAGGGGCAACACAGGTGGAGAAGGTAGTCAAGAAGGCATACGGCATGCTTGCCTTCATTGGCCGGGGCATTGAGTATAAGAATTGGCAAGTCATGTTGCAGCTGTATAGAACCTTAGTTAGACCACACTTGGAGTATAGTGTTCAATTCTGGTCGCCACACTACCAGAAGGATGTGGAGGCTTTAGAGAGGGTGCAGAAGAGATTTACCAGAATGTTGCCTGGTATGGAGGGCATTAGCTATGAGGAGCGGTTGAATAAACTCGGTTTGTTCTCACTGGAACGAAGGAGGTTGAGGGGAGACCTGATAGAGGTATACAAAATTATGAGGGGCATAGACAGAGTGGATAGTCAGAGGCTTTTCCCCAGGGTAGAGGGGTCAATTACTAGGGGGCATAGGTTTAAGGTGAGAGGGGCAAGGTTTAGAGTAGATGTACGAGGCAAGTTTTTTACGCAGAGGGTAGTGGGTGCCTGGAACTCGCTACCGGAGGAGGTAGTGGAAGCAGGGACGATCGGGACATTTAAGGGGCATCTTGACAAATATATGAATAGGATGGGAATAGAAGGATATGGACCCAGGAAGTGTAGAAGATTGTAGTTTAGTCGGGCAGCATGGTCGGCACGGGCTTGGAGGGCCGAAGGGCCTGTTCCTGTGCTGTACATTTCTTTGTTCTTTGTTGTTCTTTGACTAGCCATGACCCCTCCTCGGCCAGCCACGCGCCCGCACCCCACACCCAGCCCATTCCCCACAGCGGCATACCCCCATCTCAACGCCCCCCCCCCCCCCCCCCCCCACCCCCACACTCGCTTCAGCTCCTCTTTGACCTTAGCAGCAGCAACTCGATTCCCCCCCGGCTAGGACCCATCCTAGCTGGTTTACTCCCCCCATTGCACTTCCGCAAGTCAGCTGACTCCTGCTGACCCCGGCCACTCCCGCCTCCCCTTCGACTCCTCCCACTGTGTGGCGCACCCTCCTCTCCCGCTCCCCATCCACAGGCTCTCCCCCTCCCCCCTCCGTTCTAAGCGCGGGAAACAATCCTCGCTTCCCCGCCCCGCCCCCCCCCCACCCAGTCTTCGACGCGGAAAAAAAGCCCGCGCTCTCCACCTACCAGGCCCCGCCACCAACCAAAACAGTGCCCAACCCGCCCCATCCACCCTCCCCAACCTGAAAGAGAAAAACACAGAGAAAAAGAAACCCAAAACATTGCAAAGGCCCTCCCCCGAACAAAAAATAGGCTTAACATATCCACCGCAGTCCCCAATCGCCCATCCCGACCCTCAGTCTGTGTCCAGCTTGTCGGCCTGAACAAAGGCCCACGCCTCCTCCGGAGACTCAAAATAATGGTGCCGGTCCTTGTAGGTGACCCACAGTCGCACCGGCGGCAACATGCCAAACTTCAGCCCCTTTGCTCGATTGTACCCGGCCCTCCTCTTCGCCACCTCCGCACGCCAGTCCTGATATATCCGAACCTCCGCGTTCTCCCACCTGCTGCTCCTCTCCTTCTTGGCCCACCTGAGCACACACACCCGATCGACGAACCAATGGAACCTCACCAGCACCGCCCGCGGAGGCTCGTTAGCCTTGGGCCTCCTCGCCAGCACTCTATGGGCCCCTTCCAGCTCCAGGGGCCCCAGGAAGGACCCCGCTCCCATCAGCGAGTTCAACATGGTGACTACATAGGCCCCCACATCCGGCCCCTCCAGCCCCTCCGGGAGGCCCAGAATCCGCAGATTCTTCCGCCTCGACCGATTCTCCATCTCCTCGAACCGCTCCTGCCATTTCTTGTGGAGCACCTCGTGCGCCTCCACCTTTACCGCCAGGCCTAAGATCTCGTCCTCGTTGTCGGAGATCTTTTGTCGAGCCTCTCGGATCGCCACCCCTGGGCCGTCTGTGTCTCCAGCAGCTTATCAATAGAAGCCTTCATCGGCTCTAGCAGGTCCACTTTAATCTCTCTGAGGCAGCGCTGGATACCCTCCTGTTGCTCCTCCGCCCACTGCCTCCACGCTGCCTGGTCTCCGCCCGCCACCATTTTGTCCTTCTTCCCTCCCTTCTTCGGGTCCACCACCACCTTTTTTGTTGCCCCGCTCCGTTAAAGCCATTTGGGGAGCTGTTATTAACTCCTTCCCACACCGAGAAACGTCGAAAAAGTGCCCTTGGGGCCCCTGAAAAAAGACCAAAAGTCAGTTTTTGCGGGAGCCGCCGAATGTGCGACTTAGCTCCGCATAGCCGCAACCGGAAGTCTCGAGAGGGAATCCTTTTGGCAGTGTTCGCTTCACCAATCTGCCCCAAAACGTCTGTGGAAACTCCTGAAAAAGGTCTAAGAGTCCCTTCCACGGGAGCTGCCGAATGCGCGACCTACTCCTCCATGGCCGCCACCGGAAGCCTCGTCCCCGCTTCTTCAGTGGCCTTGGTGAGATCATTTCACAGTTGTTCCCTCTGCTGCTAGAATTCACCCTTAATAAAGGCCCTCAAGTCAGCTTGAAGCCTTTAAGCTTGCCCTTCCCCTGCCTGCGTGCTGGAAGAGGCTTTTGTCTTTCCTGCAGTTCCAGCAAAATCTTTTACTGTTTCTGCTGGGTCTGGTAACCAAGAGACATACCATTCCTGGGGGACACTGTCGGGGGAATGTTGCAGTCGTCGTCCCACACCGGGAAATGCTGAAAAAACTCCGTTGGGGGCCCGGTAAAGACCTTAAAAGTCCTTTCCAAGCGGGAACTGCCGAACATGCGACTTAGCTGTGCATAGACGCAACCGGAAGCCTCCCACTCCCTCAACCATAATATCAAACTGCCTTGTGTAAATCAACGCCCTCGGTAAAACTCCTGGAATTAAAATAAATGCCATCCAGCCTTGCCTTATCCCCTTGTGCCTTAACATGTTTCTCTTAAGCTCTGCCTTACAGACTGACTCACCTATTCTTCCAAATTTAGTTGTGCATCACCCCCCCCCCCATTGTACCTTTCCCTTTACATTACTGTACGCCTCACTCTGTAACCCATCCACCTGCCAAATCCCACCCCTAACAAATACCCCTAACAGACAAGGTTCCATTCCGGTTCAGGTGCAACCCATCCGAATTGTACAGGTCCCACCTTCCCCTGAAACGGACCCAGTGATCGAGGAATCTAAACCCTCCGACACCATCTCTTCACCCACGCATTCACCTGCTCTATCCTCCTATTCCTGACTGGCACGTGGCACCGGGAGTAATCTAGACATCGCAACCTTCAAGATCCTGCTTTTCAATCTGCTGCCTCGCTCCCTAAATTCTTGCTGCAGGGCCTCATTCCTGTTTCTATCTCTGTCGTTGGTACCGATGTGAACCACGACCTCTGACTGTTCACCCTCCTCCTTCAGAGTGCCCTGCAGCCGCTCACTGACATCCTTGACATGTACGGGATATTTTTTAAATCATCTTTGGGTGGGGTCGCCTGGTGTGGGCACGGGGGCGGCTGCGTTTCCTCGGGCTCCAAACTCTGCTCATCTTTGAACCTATTTTTCTGTCCGTCTGCACATTTCTTTGATTTTATTTTCTTGGTTTGCATCATTTTTACCATGTTCCGAGATTATTGGTCAGTGATTTGGCACCAGTGAGTGGGGACAAAATGCTTAAATCCGCGTTGTGGCGGCTGGAAGGAGTTGGGGTGGGGCCTTGTCTTCAGTGACACAGCTGCTTTTGGGAGACTTCCTGTCCTGACGGTATGGTGTAGACCAATGGATGATAGCTGCTGACACTGATATTAGTTCATCCGACTGCCTTACTCTGCTGTGCAGGCCATCAAAGCCCAATTTCAGGAGTTGCGAGGCGTTTTTATGGAGGAGTTGGAGGCGCACGAGGAGGTTCTTGTTGCATGGAGTTCCCCCGGGTGCTCCAGTTTCCATCCACCGTCGACAGGTGTGCAGGTTAGGTGGATTGACCATGCTAAATTGCCCCTTCGTGTCCAAAAGTTTAGGCAAGGTTACTGGGTTACAGGTGGAGGCGTGGGCTTAAGTAGGCTTTCCAGAGGGGCAGCACGGTGGCGCAGTGGTTAACACTGCTGCCTCATGGCGCCGAGGTCTCAGGTTCGATCCCAGCTCTGGGTCACTGCCCGTGTGGAATTTGCACATTCTCCCCGTGTTTGCGTGGTTTTCGCCCTCACAACCCAAAGATGTGCAGGTTAGGTGGCTTGGCCACGCTAAATTGCCCCTTAATTGGAAAAAAAAAATGAATTGGATATTCTAAATTTATGTAAAAAAAAGTAGGCTTTACAAGAGCCGGTGCAGACTCGATGGGCCGAATGGCCTCCTTATGCACTGTAAATTCTATGATTCTATGATTTTACTCCCTGATAATTAATTGTTGTTGATGTTGTCAATATATTTGTTTGCAGGGAGGTGAATAATGTGGTTGTGGTGTCCTGCACCCTTGGTTATCCTGATTTAATAAGTTTATATCATGTTATGCTGAATGTTGAGGTCGGGATCTCTGCGCAGTCTCTTTATCTTGATGAATTATGGAATCGCTACAGTGCAGGAGGCCATTCAGCCCATCGAGTCTGGACCGAACCCCCAGAAGAACACTCTTGGCTCACTCCCCCTCCTTAGCCCCGTAATCCACCAAAGCTGCGCATCTGTAGACTTGATGTGGAGATGCCGGCGTTGGACTGGGGTGGGCACGGTAAGAAACCTGACAACACCAGGTAAAAGTCCAACAGGTTTGGTTCAAATCTCGAGCTTTCAGAGCGCTGCTCGATGTGCAAATCAATATGCATCCAGAAGGTCAGAATCACGGAGCGTTTACCACGAACGTTGGACAAAAAAAAATAGATTTTGTCAGGAGGTGCTATAAGTTCCCACCCTGCTCCTGTTTTCACACAACAGAGATGCTTCACAGCTCCAGGGTCCCATGTTCGATTCCCGGCTTGGGTCACTGTCTGTGCGGACTCTGCACGTTCTCCCCGTGTGTGCGTGGGTTCCCTCCCGGAGTCGAAAGGTGTGCCGGTCAGGTGGGGTTACTGGGAGAGGGTGGCGGTGTGGGCTTCGGTAGGGTGCTCTTCCAAGGGCCAGTGGGCTGAATGGCTTTCTTCTGCATGTCAATTCTATGTTCTATGACTGGCAAAACCTCTTTTTAAATATAAATTCATCGTAGCCATCTTTGTTTTCAATGAAGGGGCAATTTAGTATGGTCAATCCTGCAGATCTTCTTGTGTTCTGGGAGTGAGACCGACTTTTTTTTTAAATATACTTTATTCATAAAATCTATCATAAACATTACAGAACATTTCGAATTGTCTTGACTGTACATTTCCATCAGAGCTACACATTCCCGTGACTTTCTTCCATTCAATTTTGATAACCTTACACACATATCACTCTTTACGTTACAATTCCTTCTTAAACATTTACATTGTCATGTTTCTTTTATACATTGGAGTGTTGGTGACCCAGACCGAGGGGGGTTTACACTGTTACCCGCCCCTCGGTGTACATTTGCTGGAAAGACCTTACACAGTGGTCTTTCCCCATTGCGCCTTGGCGGCAGCTGCCCCAAGCTTGAGTGCGTCCCTCAGCACGTAGTCCTGGACCTTGGGATGTGCCAGTCTGCAACACTCGGTCGAGGACAATTCTTTGCACTGGAAGATCAGCAAGTTTCAGGCAGACCAAAGAGCGTCTTTCACCGAGTTGATGACCTTCCAGCAACAGTTGATGTTTGTCTCGGTGTGTGTCCCTGGAAACAGTCCGTAGAGCACAGAGTCCTGTGTCACAGATCTGCTCGGGATGAATCTTGACAAATACCACTGCATCTCTCTCCAGACCTTCTTTGCAAAGGCACATTCCACAAGGAGGTGTGTGACCGTCTCATTTCCCCCACAGCCACTCCGAGGGCAGCGTGCATTGGCGCAGAGCCTTCGGGTGTACATGAAGAATCTGACAGGGAGGGCCCTTCTCACCACCAGCCAAGCTAGGTCTTGGTGCTTGTTTGAAAGTTCTGGTGATGAGACATTCTGCCAGATGACTCTGACAGTCTGCTCAGGGAACCATCCAACGTCCTCCACGGTCTCCTTTTCCCTGAGGGCCTCGAGGACATTACGTGCTGACCACTGCTTCATTGCCTTGTGGTCAAAGGTGTTTTCCTTCAAAACCTTTTCCACGAAGGACAGGTGGTACGGCACGGACCAACTACTTGGAGCGTTCCGCGGCAATGAGGCCAGGCCCATCCTTCGTAACACCGGGGACAGGTAGAACCTCAGTATGTAGTGACACTTGGTGTTTGCATACCGGGGGTCCACACACAGCTTGATGCAGCTGGACACAAAGGTGGCCAACAGGATGAGGGAGGCATTGGGTACGTTCCGCCCTCCCTTCTCCAGAGGTTTGTACATGGTGTCCCTTCGGACACGGTCCATCTTGGATCTCCAGATGAATTTGAAGATGGCCCGGGTGACTGCTGCGGCGTAGGGTCGGGTTATGGGCCTGACCTTCGCCACGTGCAGTAGCACCGAGAATACCTCACACCTGATGACCAGGGTTTTGCCCGCAATGGAGAGGGAGTGTTGCTCCCACCAGCCCAGTTTCTGCCTTACCTTGGCGATGCGCTCCTCCCAGTTTTTGGTGCACGCCCCAGCAGCTCCGAACCATATCCCCAGCACCTTCAGGTAATCTGACCTGACAGTGAAGGGGACAAAGGACCGGTCGGCCCAGTTCCCAAAGAACATGATCTTGGCTAGAATTTTATAATCCACATTCAACAGTGAAATGGGTCGCCAATTTCGAATTTCTTCCCTTTCCCCCTTCTGCTTGTCGAGGGTGATGATGCCTTTCCTCATGGACTCTGACATGCTGCCATCCAGAAGCATACTCTCGTACACTTCCAGCAGGTCTGGGCCCATCCAGTCCCACAGAGTCGAATACAACTCAACCGGTAAGCCGTCGCTTCCGGGCGTTTTACTCGTCTCGAAGGACTTGACGGCATTTGTCAGCTCATCCAGAGTTAGCGGTTTGTCCAGGTTTTCCAGCTCACTGTCGCCTATGACCTTCGTGATAGTCGACAGGAAGGTCTGGGAAACAGTGCTATCTGTTGGCTTCAGGTCATACAGTCCGGCATAAAAGGATTGGCTGATCCTCAGGATGTCAGACTGCGATGACTTTACAGAGCCATCTTCTTCCTTCAGGCTGCTGATCACAGAGGTCTCTCTGTGCACCTTTTGGAAGAAGAAGCGTGAGCACTTTTCGTCCTGCTCCACGGAGCGGACTCTGGATCGGAAGATAACCTTGGAGGCCTCCGAGGTGTAGAGCGAGGCTTGCTGGCTCTTCACCTCTTGGAGATCCTCCTTGACATCCACCCCCATCAACTGCAGCTGGAGCAAATTCTGCATACTTTTCTGGAGCCTGGACATGACCCCTCGTCTCTCTCTCACATTTTGAATGCCCTTGAGGATGAAAAACCTCTTGATATTCCCCTTGATTGCTTCCCACCAGAGATGTGGGGCCTCAAAGAGGGGTTTCACGGTTCTCTCCCCCCCCCCCCCCCCCCCCCCCCCAGGGTGATAGATATTATAGAACTATACAAATTATAACAGAAAAATCCAATGGAAACAACACCAATCACACTTCCAAAATTTAACCATGCAGGTTAAACCACCCAAGACATTCAAATGTCCCCTAACCCATGTTCCGGCGTGTCAAAATAATGGCCTCTGCCCCATTTCGATTGGCCATGCTAAATTGCCCCTTTGTGTCCAAAAAGGCTAGGTTGGATTACTGGGATAGGGTGGAGGCGTGGACGTATGTAGGGGGCTCTTTCCAAGAGCTGGTGCAGACTCGATGGGCCGAATGGCCTCCTTCTGCACTGTAAATTCTATGGTGCGATCCCACAGTCAGGTCGGGCTCACCCATTCCAAACTTCACCTTGCTCCTAAAGAGAGCAGACGTGGCCTGATTAAACCCCACATTTTTGCCAGTTCCGCTCCCAAGTCTTGGTAGATCCTGACGGTGTGGCCTTCCCAACTGCCCCCTTGTGTTTCCTTCGCCCACCTCAGAATCTTTTCTTTGTCTAAGTACCTGTGGAGACAGAGTATGATTGTCCGTGGTGGCTCCTCGGCTCTGCGTTTCTTCCTCAGCGACTGGTGGGCCTGGTCCACTTCAGGAGGGCATGCAAAGACCCCCTCTCCCACCAGCTGCCTGAACATCTTTGCCACATAATCTGTGGCCTTTGCTCCTTCTATGCCCTTGGGCAGGCCAGCGATCCACAGGTTTTGTCGTCTGGAGTGATTCTCCAGGTCGTCAATCTTGGCCTTCATCATTTTTTGCCCGCCCGCCGTCATCATCACTCTGCGTCCAAGGAGGCAATGGGATCATCATGATCCGAGACCAGCTCCTCCACGTTCTCGATCGACGGGGCTCTGCACCTCCAACCGGCGGTCCACCCGATCCAGAGCTGGCCGAATTGGCTCAGTCACTTTTGGCAGATCGTCCGTGACCTTGGCTTTCTAAGTTCTGCCGTCAGGAACTGCGCCAGCTTCTCAGTCGCCCACTGAGCGGGTGACGATGCCACAAGCCCCTCCGCCCATGTTTTCCACCCCTTGCGTCCTCTGAAGCCGAAGAGAACCCTTTACTCGACACACTCCTCGTTTAATAACATTTAGACATCCCACACGGGAGGAGTATTCCTAATTCGTCCAGCGTACCACTTTTTCACCTGCGCAACACCCACAAAATGGGCAGAAGGAGCCAAAAAGTTAAGTCATCAGACAGGAGCAAATATCAGAAATATCAAATATCAAAATATCAGAAGAATACTTCAACCCAGAGCCACAAATCCCCAACTTCCCTTGGTGCCAACGTACTACCACATTCCGCCTTCCCAATTTTTACCCCCTTACCCCCGCCCAACCCCACACCCCCTTGCTGACCCCTCACTCCTCCTTGAACAAATCAATGAACGGTTTCACCCTCTGGGTGATCGCCTCTACCAACCCTCGCAAAGCAAACTTGACTTCCTCCAATCTCAGGGATTCTGCCAGGTCACCCTGCCTTTGGCAGCTCCGAATCTCGCCAACGCAACGGAATCCGTCTCCGGGCTATCAGGGAGGCAAAGGTCAATACATCAGCCCTCTCTCCCACCCCCACCCGCACTCCCGGATCTTCCGATACCCCAAATATCGCCGCCACCTCCGGACCCGGGGCCACCCCCACGCCCAGAACCTCGGACATAACATCTGAGAATCGCTTCCAGAACCCCCTCAGTCTCGTACACGCCCAGAACATGTGGACATGTTTCGCTGGCTCCCCCTTGCACCGCCCACACCTATCTCCCACCCCTTCAAAGAACCGCTTCATCCTCGCCGCCATCATGTGGACCCTAAGCACTACTTTAAAGTGGATGAGGCTTAATCTTGCACATGGTGAGGACATGGTCACCCTCCGCAAGGCCACCGGCCACGTCCCGGCCCTCACCTTCCCTCCCAGCTCCTCCTCCACCGGAGCACCCTCCTCTGCAGCAGTTCCTTGTATATATCAGACACCCTCCCCTTCCCTATTCCATCCTCTGACAACAGCTTGTCCTGCAACACCGGAGTCAGCAGCCCTGGGAAGGAGGCACCTCAGGCGAAATTCTCCCCCAACGGCGCGATGACCGCCGACTGGCGCCAAAAACAGCGCCAATCAGACGGGCATCGCGCCGGCCCAAAGGTGCGGAATGCTCCGCATCTTTGGCGGCCTAGCCCCAACATTGAGGGGCTAGGCCGACGCCGGAGGGATTTCCGCCCCGCCAGCTGGCGGAAATGGCGTTTGTTGCCCCGCCAGCTGGCGCGGAAATGCGGCGCATGCGCGGGAGCGTCAGCGGCCGCTGAAAGTTTCCCGCGCATGCGCAGTGGGGAGAGTCTCTTCCGCCTCCGCCATGGTCGAGGCCGTGGCGGAGGCGGAAGGGAAAGAGTGCCCCCACGGCACAGGCCCGCCCGCGGATCGGTGGGCCCCGATCACGGGCCAGGCCACCGTGGGGGCACCCCCCGGCGTCAGATCGCCCCGCGCCCCCCCCCCAGGACCCCGGAGCCCGCCCACGCCGCCTGGTCCCGCCGGTAAATACCAGCTTTGATTTACGCCGGCGGGACAGGCAATTCCTGGGCGGGACTTCGGCCCATCCGTGTTGTACGGCGCAACCGGCTGCAGGTCATCGCTGTGCGGCCAAGGACCCGGCTTTCTCCGGCTGTTTTTGGTCTGGGAGCCGGGAGTTTTACCCGGTGCCGCTGCGAGCCCCTCATCGATCCCGGAATTGGTCAGGTTTCAGATCCCATTTTGGCATCGGCAAACTCCACAGTCCCCACTGGGGGGGGGGGGGGGGCAGCAACAGACGAGTTTGGACAATCCCGCAGCAGGTTTCTTACACGTCCCTTTGAATATTGGCAGCACCGCACGATGGCGGCATCTGTTGGAAGGAGACAGTATTGCGGCTTATCAGGAACCGATGGTTCACATGGACAAGGTCATGCAGAAAACATCCGTACGCGATCCTCTGGCTCCCAATATACTTAGAAAGCACCTGGAGATTTTCCTTTATTTTGCTCACCAGTGTTTTTCATGCCTCCTCTTCACTCTCCTATGCAAATCCTATTCTTCTCAAGGGCTTCATCTATTCCCACCCTTTCTCTTTACTGGAACATGGTCACATTGACTCTCTCTATTTCGTTTTTGAATGACTGCTCTGATGTGGATTTCCCAGTAGCTGCTCCCAGTCCACTTTGGCCATATCCTGTCTTATCCGATTAAAATTGGCCTTAACCGAATCCAGATCCTTTATTTTCAAGTCCATCTTTGTCCTTTTCCATAACTACCCTAAACGTTACTGAGTTGGCCAGCGTGGTGGCACAATGGGTAGCACTGCTGCCTCACGGTGCCAAGGTCCCAGGTTCGAATCCCAGCCCGGGGACATTCTCCGTGTGGAGTCTGCACATTCTTTATTTAAAATATAAATTTAGAGCACCCAATTAATTTTTTCCAATTAAGGGGCAGTTTAGCGCGGCCAATCCACCTGCCCTGCACATCTTTGGGTTGTGGGGGTGAAACCCACGCAAACACGGGGAGAATGTGCAGACTCCACAGTGACCCAGAGCCGGGATCGAACCTGGGACCTCGGCGCCGTGAGGCAACAGGGCTAAGCCACTGCGCCACCGTGCTGCCCTAGTCTGCACGCTCTTAAAAGATGAGCAGAGCTGGAGCCCGAGACGAGAAAACGCAGCCGCCCCCGTGCCCACACCATGCAACCCCACCCTAAAATGATTTTAAAAATACCCCGTACATGTCAAGGATGTCAGTGAACGGCTGCAGGGCACTCTGAAGGAGGAGGGTGAACAGTCAGAGATCGCGGTGCACATAGGTGCCAACGACAGAGATAAAAAGAGGGATGAGGCCCTGCAGCCAGAATTTAGGGAGCGAGGCAGCAGATTGAAAAGCAGGATCTCAAAGGTTGTAATCCCTGGATTACTCCCGGTGCCACGCAAACACGGGGAGAATGTGCAAACTCCATACGGAGAATGACCCAGAGCCGGGATTGAACCTGGGTCCTCGGAGCAGTGAGGCAGCAGTGATAACCACGTGCCATGATATCTTAGCAGACTCCTCAACTGAGGCCATATGGGTGGAACCTCAAAACAAAAAGGGGGCAATCACTTTGCTAGACCCCTCAACAGTCAGGGAGAGATAGAAGAGCAGATAAAAGGGCAGCACAGGAGCACAAATGGCTAGCACTGTGGCTTCACAGCGCCAGGATCCCAGGTTTGATTCCCCGCTGGGTCACTGTCTGTGCAGAGTCTGCACGTTCTCCCCGTGTGTGCGTGGGTTTCCTCCGGGTGCTCCGGTTTCCTCCCACAGTCCAAAGACGTGCAGGTTAGGTGGATTGGCCTGATAAATTGCCCTTAGTGTCCAAAAAGGTTAGGACGGGTTATTGGGTTACGGGGAAAGGGTGGAAGTGAGGGCTTAATGTGGGTCGGTGCAGATTTGATGGGCCGGATAGCCTTCTTCTGCACTGTAAGTTCTATGTTCTATATGGAGACAAATCTCAGAGGTGTAAGAACAATATGGTTTTCAACTTCCGCAATATTAATTGGGAAGGCAGAGTGCGAAAGGCTTAGAGAGAGCAGAATTTTTTCACGGTGATTTTTCCAAGCAATTTTTCACAGTGCTCAGCAAAGGTTTATACCAACAAAAAGGAAGGACGGTAGAAAGAGGGAAAATCGACCGTGGATATCTAAGGAAATAAGGGAGAGTATCAAATTGAAGGAAAAAGCATACAAAGTGGCAAAGATTAGTGGGAGACTAGAGGACTGGGAAATCTTTAGGGGGCAACAGAAAGCCACTAAAAAAATCTGTAAAGAAGAGTAAGATAGATTATGAGAGTAAACTTGCTCAGAATATAAAAACTGATAGTAAAAGTTTCTACAAATATATAAAACAAAAAAGAGTGGCTAATGAAAATATTGGTCCTTTTGAGGATGAGAAGGGAGATGTAATAATGGGAGATGAGGAAATGGCTGAGGAACTGAACAGGTTTTTTGGGTCGGTCTTCACAGTGGAAGACACAAATAATATGTCAGTGACTGATAGAAATGAGGCTATGACAGGTGAGGACCTTGAGAGGATTGTTATCATTAAGGAGGTAGTGATGGGCAAGCTAATGGGGTAAAGGTAGACAAGTCTCCTGGCCCTGATGGAATGCATCCCAGAGTGCTGAAAGAGATGGCTAGGGAAATTGCAAATGCACGAGTGATAATTTACCAAAATTCACTAGACTCTGGGGTGGTCCCGGCGGATTGGAAATTAGCAAACGTGACACCACTGTTTAAAAAAGGAGGTAGGCAGAAAGCGGGTAATTATAGGCCAGTGAGCTTAACTTCGGTAGTAGGGAAGATGCTGGAATCTATCATCAAGGAAGAAATAGCGAGGCATCTGGATGGAAATTGTCCCATTGGGCAGATGCAGCATGGGTTCATAAAGGGCAGGTCGTGCCTAACTAATTTAGTGGAATTTTTTGAGGACATTACCAGAGCGGTAGATAACGGGGAGCCAATGGATGTGGTATATCTGGATTTCCAGAAAACCTTTGACAAGGTGCCACAGAAAAGGTTGCTGCATAAGATAAAGATGCATGGCATTAAGGGGAAAGTAGTAGCATGGATAGAGGATTGGTTAATTAATAGAAAGCAAAGAATGGGAATTAATGGGTGTTTCTCTGGTTGGCAATCAGTAGTGTGGCGGGCTCCCTCTTTTTAACTCCACTCACTGGCTTATTCTGGGTTTGGTTCTCCGTTGCCCAAACCCCACCAATGCCCGAGTGATTCTCTCTCTCTCTCGCCGGTGGAATAACGGCCACCTTGCGCCTACTTCACTAGAGTAGCCCCCCCCCCCCAAGAGAGAGAAAAGGAAAACTGCTGCCTATCCACTACCTGGCAGCCTTTCCTGAGTGGACGGGTTCGAATCGCCCAGAGTGCCCTCGGTTCTCCACTCCGGAATTATGGTAAGGGATTTCTAAATTGTGAGCCGACCAGGGATAACTGATGAGAAAATGAAAGAGCAAGGTGGACTCCAATCGAGATCAAATCATATATCTTTTATTAGCCACCAAGATTAAACCTCATCAACACCAGAAAACAACAGGTAGGTATCTTATACTCTATGAACTATGACTATGGGAATAAAAACTAAACGGACACAACGTAAATTCTAACTGTAAACAGTATTGGCAATGTATTCCACTATGAAAGGTTCATGCACCCACCATTCCCACAAAGCCTCAACTGCTATGTTACCCTCAGGAACTTCGCGAATTACTAGGAAATACTCACAAACCTGGATTACAAATTTCTCACTTGAGTCGACCTTGACCTTCTGGGCTGGCAGCGGGGTGTGAATAAAACTGCTGTCTGTAACTCGGTCCAGGAGAGTCCGAAGAGAAAGTGAGTTGCCATGCGGGTCCGAAGAGAAAAGGGAGCGAAAAAACTGCCAAGCCACACTTTTTAAAGTTCAGATTTCAAAAAGTCCCGCGAGCTCCGCCCCCATCGGCAATTGCAAGAACAATGGTCCTGGATTGTTATCAGCCTCGGTGATAGCACAGTCTATTGAAATCACAAACGGCTGAGACTGCCCTGCCCAGTATGAATGGGCCCCAGCGATGTTCCTAATCACTTTACCGGGGCTTACAGATTGCTTCCCCATCATGGAGATGGGTTTCTCCTTACTGCTGGACACATTATCGTGTCTATTGTATCTTATCCAGGTCCATTGTGGTTGGTATCGATCTTCCAATCTCGATGCGGGTCTGGTCTGGTGATGTCATCTGCTCCCTCTGTGTTTCAGTTAATCTAATCAGCAGCCCATCTGGGCCTGCTGGGGGAAGCAGCCAGTTTCTGCGGCCAAACGTGGCCACTTCTACCATTTTAAATGGCCAATGTGCGTTTTACAGCCCTTATAGGTGTTGGTGTTGCCCGAAAAACTTACCGTAGCTAGTGGTGTCCCTCAGGGATCAGTGTTGGGCCCACAATTGTTCACAATTTACATAGATGATTTGGAGTTGGGGACCAAGGGCAAGGTGTCCAAGTTTGCAGAGGACACTAAGATGAGTGGTAAAGCAAAAAGCGCAGAGGATACTGGAAGTCTGCAGAGGGATTTGGACAGGCTAAGTGAATGGGCTAGGGTCTGGCAGATGGAATACAATGTTGACAAATGTGAGGTTATCCATTTTGGTAGGAAAACAGCAAAAGGGATTATTATTTAAATGATAAAATATTAAAACATGCTGCTGTGCAGAGAGACCTGGGTGTGCTAGTGCATGAGTCGCAAAAAGTTGGTTTACAGGTGCAACAGGTGATTAAAAAGGCAAATGGAATTTTGTCCTTCATTGCTAGAGGGATGGAGTTTAAGACTAGGGAGGTTAGGCTGCAATTGTGTAAGGTGTTAGTGAGGCCACACCTGGAGTATTGTGTTCGGTTTTGGTCTCCTTACTTGAGAAAGGATGTACTGGCGCTGGAGGGTGTGCAGAGGAGATTCACTAGGTTAATCCCAGAGCTGAAGGTGTTGGATTATGAGGAGAGGTTGAGTAGACTGGGACTGTACTCGTTGGAATATAGAAGGATGCGGGGGGATCTTATAGAAACATATGAAATTATGAAGGGGATAGGATAGATGCGGGGAGGTTGTTTCCACTGGTGGGTGAAAGCAGAACTAGGGGGCATAGCCTCAAAATAAGGGGAAGTAAATTTAGGACTGAGCTTAGGTGGAAGTTCTTCACCCAAAGGGTTGTGAATCTATGGAATTCCTTGCCCAGTGAAGCAGTTGAGGCTCCTTCATTAAATGTTTTTCAGATAAAGATAGATAGTTTTTTGAAGAATACAGGGATTAAGGGTTATGGTGTTCGGGCCGGAAAGTGGAGCTGAGTCCCCAAAAGATCAGCCATGATCTCATTGAATGGCGGAGCAGGCTCGAGGGGCCAGATGGCCTACTCCTGCTCCTAGTTCTTATGTTCTTATATAATTCTCAAAGTGTATCCAGGAGAGGTTTTTGACTCAGCACATAGAGAGTCCTACAAGAGAGGGGTGGTCTCTGAACTAATTTTATTTTTATTTTTTAAAAATATTTTATTGAAAATTTTTGGTCAACCAACACAGTACATTGTGCATCCTTTACACAATATTATAACAACACAAATAACAATGACCTATTTTATAAACAGAAAATGAATAAATAATAAATAACAAAAATGAAAACTAGCCCTAATTGGCAACTGCCTTATCACAAGTAACACTCTCCAAAAATATAATTTAACAGTCCAATATATAATTATCTGTAGCAACAACCTATACATATTATACAGTATATATTAACAACCCTGAGAGTCCTTCTGTCACCCCCATCCAAAACCCCTGTAGTGCCGGGCATGACCAAAACATATGGGTATGATTCGCTGGGCTTCTCGAGCACCTCGCACACCTATCCTCCACCCCAAAAAATTTACTGAGCCGTGCTCCAGTCATATGCGCCCTGTGTAATACCTTAAACTGAATCAGGCTTAGCCTGGCACATGAGGACGACGAGTTTACCCTGCTTAGGGCATCTGCCCACAGCCCCTCCTCGATCTCCTCCCCCAGCTCTTCTTCCCATTTCCCTTTTAGTTCATCTACCATAGTCTCCCCTTCGTCCCTCATTTCCCTATATATATCTGACACCTTACCATCCCCCACCCATGTCTTTGAGCTCACTCTGTCCTGCACCTCTTGTGTCGGGAGCTGCGGGAATTCCCTCACCTGTTGCCTCGCAAAAGCCCTCAGTTGCATATACCTGAATGCATTCCCTTGGGGCAACCCATATTTCTCGGTCAGCGCTCCCAGACTCGCGAACTTCCCATCCACAAACAGATCTTTCAGTTGCGTTATTCCTGCTCTTTGCCACATTCCATATCCCCCATCCATTCCCCCCAGGGCAAACCTATGGTTGTTTCTTATCGGGGACCCCCCCAAGGCTCCAGTCTTTCCCCATGCCGTCTCCACTGTCCCCAAATCTTCAGTGTAGCCACCACCACCGGGCTTGTGGTGTAGTTCCTCGGTGAGAACGGCAATGGAGCTGTCACCATAGCCTGTAGGCTAGTCCCCCTATAGGACGCCCTCTCTAATCTCTTCCACGCCGCTCCCTCCTCCTCTCCCATCCACTTACTAACCATTGAAATATTAGCGGCCCAATAATACTCACTTAGGCTCGGTAGTGCCAGCCCCCCCTATCCCTGCTACGCTGTAGGAATCCCTTCCTCACTCTCGGGGTCTTCCCGGCCCACACAAAACCCATGATGCTCTTTTCAATCCTTTTTAAAAAAGCCTTCGTGATCACCACCGGGAGGCACTGAAACACAAAGAGGAATCTCGGGAGGACCACCATCTTAACCGCCTGCACCCTCCCTGCCAGTGACAGGGATACCATACCCCATCTCTTGAAATCCTCCTCCATTTGTTCCACCAACCGCGTTAAATTTAACCTATGCAATGTGCCCCAATTCTTGGCTATCTGGATCCCCAGGTAACGAAAGTCCCTTGTTACCTTCCTCAACGGTAGGTCCTCTATTTCTCTACTCTGCTCCCCTGGATGCACCACAAACTACTCACTTTTCCCCATGTTCAATTTATACCCTGAAAAATCCCCAAACTCCCCAAGTATCCGCATTATTTCTGGCATCCCCTCCGCCGGGTCTGCCACATATGGTAACAAATCGTCCGCATACAAAGATACCCGGTGTTCTTCTCCTCCTCTAAGTACTCCCCTCCACTTCTTGGAACCCCTCAACGCTATCGCCAGGGGTCTGACCTAATTTTAGGGAGTGAAGCTGGGCGGGTGGTAGAGGTGTCAGTGGGGCAGCATTTTGATGATAGTGACCATGATTTCCCCCCAGTCGATTTCAGCGGGAGCGATGGGCAAGTGATTTCTGGGAGGTAAGGGTATCCTTTAAAAACTCTTACCTTCACAGGAGCAGGCCAGTCGATTTCAGCAGGAGCGGTGGGCAAGTGATTTCTGGGAGGTAAGTGTATCCTTTTAAAAAAAACACTTATTTTCTGTTTTATTTTTTTTCGACCCGCGGACTTCTGGGAAGACCCCCCCCCCCCCCCCACCCCCAATCAATAAATTCTGGTGGAGAGGAAACCCGAGACACTACACGTGTCGTGTCTCCCACCCGCCCTCCTCCTCTAACCTAATAATAAGACCCATTGGAGTGAGGTAAGTGCCATTTTATATTATTATTATATTATATTATTAGCATTGTGCAGGTCAAGGTTCGGAGGTGGAGGAGCAGTCTCTGTCAGGGAGAGAACCTGAGAACAGCTAAGACACTCAGAAGGTAAGAAGGTAAGTAAGTGATTTTTACTCATTTTTACTTTTATACCTTTTTCAAATTATGTGTGTCGGGGGAAACTGAAGTGACATCACAGAAAAGCTGTGACCTGAGTGGCTGGTTGGGAATCTACACTAAATTTTTAAAATTAAGCATTGGTAACTAAGTAAACATAATTACTTAATTATAATTTAGAGGTGTACCTAAGCCAGAGATCAGAGAGTACTATATTTAGCTTTCGCATTTCTATTAGAAATCTAGTGCTAGGAAACAGATAGTTAGCAGTAACTTTGAAGTTTTAAAAAATATATATATTTAAAAAATTTAATTTTTTTTTAAAATTTTAATTAATTGACGCAATGTCAGTTAGAGGGGTGCAGTGCTCTGACTGTGAGATGTGGAAGGTCTGGGAGGCTTCCAGCGTCCCGGATGGCTTCATCTGCAGAAAGTGCACCCAACTGGAGCTCCTCACAGACCGCATGGTTCGGTTGGAGCAGCAATTGGATGCACTTAGGAGCATGCAGGTGGCGGAAAGCATCATAGATCGCAGTTATGTAAATGTGGTCACACCCAAGGTGCAGGCAGAGAAATGGGTGACCACCAGAAAGGGCAGGCAGTCAGTGCAGGAATCCCCTGTGGTTGTCCCCCTCTCGAACAGGTATACCCCTTTGGATACTGTCGGGGGGGATAGCCTATCAGGGGAAAACAGCAGCAGCCAGAGCAGTGGCACCACGGCTGGCTCTGATGTTCAGAAGGGAGGGTCAAAGCGCAGAAGAGCAATAGTAATAGGGGACTCTATAGTCAGGGGCACAGATAGGCGCTTCTGTGGGCGTGAAAGAGACTCCAGGATGGTATGTTGCCTCCCTGGTGCCAGGGTCCAGGATGTCTCCGGTAGAGGGCATCCTGAAGGGGAGGGCAAACAGGCAGAGGTCGTTGTACATATTGGTACTAACGACATAGGCAGGAAGGGGCATGAGGTCCTGCAGCAGGAGTTCAGGAAGCTAGGCAGAAAGTTAAAAGACAGGACCTCTAGGGTTGTAATCTCGGGATTACTCCCTGTGCCACGTGCCAGTGAGGCTAGAAATAGGAAGATAGAGCAGCTAAACACGTGGCTAAACAGCTGGTGTAGGAGGAAGGGTTTCCGTTATCTGGACCACTGGGAGCTCTTCCGGGGCAGGTGTGACCTGTATAAGAAGGACGGGTTGCATCTAAACCGGAGAGGCATAAATATCCTGGCCGCAAGGTTTGCTAGTGTCACACGGGAGGCTTTAAACTAGTATGGCAGCGGGGTGGGCACGGGAGCAATAGGTCAGAAGGTGAGAGAATTGAGGGAGAACTAGGGAATAGGGACAGTGGGGCTCTGAGGCAGAGCAGACAGGGAGAAGTTGCTGAACACAGCGGGTCTGGTGGCCTGAAGTGCATATGTTTTAATGCAAGAAGTATTACGGGTAAGGCAGATGAACTTAGAGCTTGGATTAGTACTTGGAACTATAATGTTGTTGCCATTACAGAGACCTGGTTGAGGGAAGGGCAGGATTGGCAGCTAAACGTTCCAGGATTTAGATGTTTCAGGAGGGATAGAGGGGGATGTAAAAGGGGAGGCGGAGTTGCGCTACTTGATCGGGAGAATATCACAGCTGTACTGCGGGAGGACACCTCAGAGGGCAGTGAGGCTATATGGGTAGAGATCAGGAATAAGAAGGGTGCAGTCACAATGTTGGGGGTTTACTACAGGCCTCCCAACAGCCAGCGGGAGATAGAGGAGCAGATAGAACATAGAACATAGAACATAGAACAATACAGCGCAGTACAGGCCCTTCGGCCCACGATGTTGCACCGAAACAAAAGCCATCCAACCTACACTATGCCATTATCATCCATATGTTTATCCAATAAACTTTTAAATGCCCTCAATGTTGGCGAGTTCACCACTGTAGCAGGTAGGGCATTCCACGGCCTCACTACTCTTTGCGTAAAGAACCTACCTCTGACCTCTGTCCTATATCTATTACCCCTCAGTTTAAAGTTATGTCCCCTCGTGCCAGCCATATCCATCCGTGGGAGAAGGCTCTCACTGTCCACCCTATCCAACCCCCTGATCATTTTGTATGCCTCTATTAAGTCTCCTCTTAACCTTCTTCTCTCCAACGAAAACAACCTCAAGTCCATCAGCCTTTCCTCATAAGATTTTCCCTCCATACCAGGCAACATCCTGGTAAATCTCCTCTGCACCCGCTCCAAAGCCTCCACGTCCTTCCTATAATGCGGTGACCAGAACTGTACGCAATACTCCAAATGCGGCCGTACCAGAGTTCTGTACAGCTGCAACATGACCTCCCGACTCCGGAACTCAATCCCTCTACCAATAAAGGCCAACACTCCATAGGCCTTCTTCACAACCCTATCAACCTGGGAGGAAACTTTCAGGGATCTATGTACATGGACACCTAGATCCCTCTGCTCATCCACACTTTCAAGAACTTTACCATTAGCCAAATATTCCGCATTCCTGTTATTCCTTCCAAAGTGAATCACCTCACACTTCTCTACATTAAACTCCATTTGCCACCTCTCGGCCCAGCTCTGCAGCTTATCTATATCCCTCTGTAATCTGCTACATCCTTCCACACTATCGACAACACCACCGACTTTAGTATCGTCTGCAAATTTACTCACCCACCCTTCTGCGCCTTCCTCTAGGTCATTGATAAAAAATGACAAACAGCAACGGCCCCAGAACAGATCCTTGTGGTACTCCACTTGTGACTGTACTCCATTCTGAACATTTCCCATCAACCACCACCCTCTGTCTTCTTTCAGCTAGCCAATTTCTGATCCACATCTCTAAATCACCCTCAATCCCCAGCCTCCGTATTTTTTGCAATAGCCTACCGTGGGGAACCTTATCAAACGCTTTGCTGAAATCCATATACACCACATCAACTGCTCTACCCTCGTCTACCTGTTCAGTCACCTTATCAAAGAACTCAATAAGGTTTGTGAGGCATGACCTACCCTTCACAAAGCCATGCTGACTATCCCTGATCATATTATTCCTATCTAGATGATTATAAATCTTGTCTCTTATAATCCCCTCCAAGACTTTACCCACTACAGACGTGAGGCTCACCGGCCTATAGTTGCCGGGGTTGTCTCTGCTCCCCTTTTTGAACAAAGGGACCACATTTGCTGTCCTCCAGTCCTCTGGCACTATTCCTGTAGCCAATGATGACATAAAAATCAATGCCAAAGGTCCAGCAATCTCTTCCCTGGCCTCCCAGAGAATCCTAGGATAAATCCCATCAGGTCCCGGGGACTTATCTATTTTCAGCCTGTCCAGAATTGCCAACACCTCTTCCCTACGTACCTCAATGCCATCTATTCTATTAGCCTGGGGCTCAGCATTCTCCTCCACAACATTATCTTTTTCCTGAGTGAATACTGACGAAAAATATTCATTTAGTATCTCGCCTATCTCTTCAGACTCCACACACAATTTCCCATCCCTGTCCTTGACTGGTCCTACTCTTTCCCTAGTCATTCGCTTATTCCTGACATACCTATAGAAAGCTTTTGGGTTTTCCTTGATCCTTCCTGCCAAATACTTCTCATGTCCCCTCCATGCTCGTCTTAGCTCTCTCTTTAGATCCTTCCTCGCTACCTTGTAACTATCCATCGCCCCAACCGAAACTTCACACTTCATCTTCACATAGGCCTCCTTCTTCCTCTTAACAAGAGATTCCACTTCCTTGGTAAGATAGGTAGACAGATTTTGGAAAAGAGTAAAAACAACAGGGTTGTGGTGATGGGAGACTTCAACTTCCCCAATATTGACTGGGACTCACTTAGTGCCAGGGGCTTAGACGGGGCGGAGTTTGTAAGGAGCATCCAGGAGGGCTTCTTAAAACAATATGTAGACAGTCCAACTAGGGGAGGGGCGGTACTGGACCTGGTATTGGGGAATGAGCCCAGCCAGGTGGTAGATGTTTCAGTAGGGG
The DNA here is from genome assembly GCF_047496885.1 of Scyliorhinus torazame. Classification (NCBI taxonomy): domain Eukaryota; kingdom Metazoa; phylum Chordata; class Chondrichthyes; order Carcharhiniformes; family Scyliorhinidae; genus Scyliorhinus; species Scyliorhinus torazame. The sequence continues at coordinate 13,409,227 of NC_092735.1, read as the reverse complement.
AGCATATCGGTAACAGTGACCACAATTCAGTAAGTTTTAAAGTACTGGTGGACAAGGATAAGAGTGGTCCTAGGATGAATGTGCTAAATTGGGGGAAGGCTAATTATAACAATATTAGGCGGGAACTGAAGAATATAGATTGGGGGCGGATGTTTGAGGGCAAATCAACATCTGACATGTGGGAGGCTTTCAAGTGGCAGTTGAAAGGAATTCAGGACCGGCATGTTCCTGTGAGGAAGAAGGATAAATACGACAATTTTCGGGAACCTTGGATAACGAGAGATATTGTAGGCCTCGTCAAAAAGAAAAAGGAGGCATTTGTCAGGGCTAAAAGGCTGGGAACAGACGAAGCCTGCGTGGAATATAAGGAAAGTAGGAAGGAACTTAAGCAAGGAGTCAGGAGGGCTAGAAGGGGTCACGAAAAGTCATTGGCAAATAGGGTTAAGGAAAATCCCAAGGCTTTTTACACGTACATAAAAAGCAAGAGGGTAGCCAGGGAAAGGGTTGGCCCACTGAAGGATAGGCAAGGGAATCTATGTGTGGAGCCAGAGGAAATGGGCGAGGTACTAAATTAATACTTTGCATCAGTATTCACCAAAGAGAAGAAATTGATAGATGTTGAGTCTGGAGAAGGATGTGTAGATAGCCTGGGTCACATTGAGATCCAAAAAGACGAGGTGTTGGGTGTCTTAAAAAAGATTAAGGTAGATAAGTCCCCAGGGCCTGATGGGATCTACCCCAGAATACTGAAGGAGGCAGGAGAGGAAATTGCTGAGGCCTTGACAGAAATCTTTGGATCCTCACTGTCTTCAGGGGATGTCCCGGAGGACTGGAGAATAGCCAATGTTGTTCCTCTGTTTAAGAAGGGTAGCAAGGATAATCCAGGGAACTACAGGCCGGTGAGCCTTACTTCAGTGGTAGGGAAATTACTGGAGAGAATTCTTCGAGACAGGATCTACTCCCATTTGGAAGCAAATGGACGTATTAGTGAGAGGCAGCATGGTTTTGTGAAGGGGAGGTCGTGTCTCACTAACTTGATAGAGTTTTTCTAGGAGGTCACTAAGATGATGGATGCAGGTAGGGCAGTGGATGTTGTCTATATGGACTTCAGTAACGCCTTTGACAAGGTCCCTCATGGTAGACTAGTACAAAAGGTGAAGTCACACGGGATCAGGGGGGAGCTGGCAAGGTGGATACAGAACTGGCTAGGTCATAGAAGGCAGAGAGTATTGCGTCAGTATTCCACAGGTCATTGAAAGGGGCAACACAGGTGGAGAAGGTAGTCAAGAAGGCATACGGCATGCTTGCCTTCATTGGCCGGGGCATTGAGTATAAGAATTGGCAAGTCATGTTGCAGCTGCATAGAACCTTAGTTAGGCCACACTTGGAGTATAGTGTTCAATTCTGGTCGCCACACTACCAGAAGGATGTGGAGGCTTTAGAGAGGGTGCAGAAGAGATTTACCAGAATGTTGCCTGGTATGGAGGGCATTAGCTATGAGGAGCGGTTGAATAAACTCGGTTTGTTCTCACTGGAACGAAGGAGGTTGAGGGGAGACCTGATAGAGGTCTACAAAATTATGAGGGGCATAGGCAGAGTGGATAGTCAGAGGCTTTTCCCCAGGGTAGAGGGGTCAATTACTAGGGGGCATAGGTTTAAGGTGAGAGGGGCAAGGTTTAGAGTAGATGTACGAGGCAAGTTTTTTACGCAGAGGGTAGTGGGTGCCTGGAACCCGCTACCGGAGGAGGTGGTGGAAGCAGGGACGATAGTGACATTTAAGGGGCATCTTGACAAATACATGAATAGGATGGGAATAGAGGGATACGGACCCAGGAAGTGTAGAAGATTGTAGTTTAGTCGGGCAGCATGGTCGGCACGGGTTTGGAGGGCCGAAGGGCCTGTTCCTGTGCTGTACATTTCTTTGTTCTTTGTATGACTCAGTAAGATTTTTTAATTAAAAATTCAGAGTATCCAATTATTGATTGAAATTATTTTTAAAAATAAATTTAGAATACCCAATTATTATTTTTCCAATTAAGGGGCAATTTAGTGTGGCCAATCCACCTACCCTGCACATCTTTGGGTTGTGGGGGTGAAACCTATGCAGACACGGGGAGAATGTGCAAACTCCACACGGACAGTGACCCAGGGCTGGGATTCAAACCCGCGTCCTCAGCACCGCAGTCCCAGTGCTAACCACTGCGCCAGGTTTGCATCATTGTTACTATGGGCCGAGATTTGTTGGTCAGTGTTTTGGCACCTGTAAACCGGAGCACCCGGAGGAAACCCACACAGCCACGGGGAGAACCTGCAAACTCCACACTCACCCAAGGCTGGAATTGAACCCGGGTCCCTGGAGCTGTGAGGCTGACCACGGTGCCACCATCTTCGCTCTTAGGGCAGCGCGGTAGCAAAAGTGGATAGCACTTCACAGTGCCAGGGTCCCAGGTTCGATTCCCCACTGGGTCACTGTCTGTGTGGAGTCTGCACGTTCTCCCCGTGTCTGCGTGGGTTTCCTCCGGGCGCTCCGGTTTCCTCCCACACTCCAAAGATGTGCAGGTTAGGTGCATTGGCCATGATAAATTGCCCTTAGTGACCAAAAATGGTTAGGAGGGGTCATTGGGCTACGGGGTTAGGGTCGGTGCCGCCTCGATGGGCCGAATGGCCTCCTTCTGCACTGTATGTTCTGAAGGCAATACTTTTTTATTTTTCCAATTAAGGGGCAATTTAGAGTGGCCAATCCACCTAACCTACACATCTTCGGGCTGTGGGGGGGTGAAACCCACGCAGAATGTGCAAACTCCACACAGACAGTGACCCAGGGTTCGAACCGGTAGACTGCAGTGCTAACCACTGTGCCACGTGCCACCCCCCCCAAAAAAGTGTTATATCAATTCAGAGTGGCCAATTATTGCGTTTTTTCAGTGGAGGTGGCGTGGTCAATCCTGCAGATGTTGCCGTGGAGGTGAGACGGACGCAGACATGTACCAAAGGCCACACCTTACTTCAATTAAAGAGGGAGGGAGGCGGAAGAGAAAACCAACAAGTGGCATCCCCGTGCAAACCGCAGAGGGAGCCCCCACCACCTCCCCAGGCCAAAAATTAAAAATTTGTCTTGCCTACGACGAGGCCGACCCATCCGGTGTCGGAGAAAAGTGAAATGGTCTTTCCTGTCCTACACAGCTGGTCCCTTTTACATCGAGGTGACTGCACGTTGAAAATGCGGAGCAACCGGTATTTTTGCAGAAGACTGTCTCTATATTCCAGATTCATGCCGCCATTTCCAATTAGAATTTAGAATGAATGGACAATTCGTTTTCGTGTCAGTGTATAACTTCAATATTTACATATCCACGGGCATTGGCTACTGAGTTACAGCAAAGGCCGATTGGTTTAGGAGATGTCAATCAAACTGAGGTCCCGCCCTCCTCTCTTTTCTATTGATGTGGAGATGTGGGCGTTGCACTGGGGTGAGCACAGTAAGAACTCTGACAACACCAGGTTAAAGCCAACAGGTTTGTTTTGAATCACTAGCTTTCAGAGCGCTGCTCCTTCCTCAGGGGAATGGTTTCTTTTATTGGTCTATTGTGCCGCCACTCACAGGGATGCAGTGACGGGATTGGTTGCTGGGTGTAGGAGGCGGGTCTGCTCCCTGTGTGAGGCTGTCACTCCAAATCCAAGAGGATTCTCTTCCACTCAGGACCCCCCACCCCCTCAGGGTCTCAGAGGGCTGATAAACTGGGTGCGGTGGAGGCCGGGACGTTGAGTGTCTTTAAGACAGAAGTTGATAAATTCTTGATTTCTCGAGGAATTAAGGGCTATGGAGAGAGAGCGGGTAAATGGAGTTGAAATCAGCCATGATTGAATGGTGGAGTGGACTCGATGGGCCGAATGGGGGGGGGTTATTGTTTGTAAGGGAGTAAAATTGTGTTAATAAACTTTAATAAATCTCTTTTTTTTAAAAAGGAGAGGGAGACAGTCAGCGCTCACGAGAACATTTGAAGAACCTCATATTATCATCTGGGAAGAAGAGCTGATCCCGGGGGTTCTCAGGGAGTCTGTGATGATGACTATATTGAAGAAAGGAGAGAAGTCTGATCACTTTTACAGAGCAGACACCCTGTTGTCTACCTCAGGGAAGATCATTGCAAGGATCCCCCTCAACCTCTTCCTCCCAATGACTGAGAAACTTCACCCAGAGATGGGGCAGCTTCAATCCACCGAGAGGCACCACAGACGTGATCTTCACAACATGACAAATTCAGGAAAAGGAACAGCATCAACCAGAGCAAATGGCATTATTCATCTTCCCAAATACCTTTGTCTCTGTCAATTGCAAAGGTTCATGGAGTTCCTCCCGATATTTGTCCCTGTACTCCATGATGGGACCAAACTGTGATCCTCACCAATGGAACTACCACAAAACAGGTCTCACTGAAAACTGGGTTCAAACAAGGCTGCCTCCAGCAACGTCCCCTGCCAAGACATGGAGAAATGGAGGCACTAATTACACAAAATCTACTCTGTTGGGTGGGACATGTTGTCCATGCGGCCGACCCCAGACTCCCGAAGCAACTGCTCTTCCCGGAACCTGGTCGGGGCAGCGGACCCCCAGGAAGACACCGGAAACGGTTTTGGGATGTCCTCAGAACATCCCTGAAGGGGGGGAGTCAAACCCCCAGAGTCAGTGAGGGATCAAAATGGCGAATGTTCATTCGGGAAGGCACCAAACACATGGAGAGACTGAGAGGCGAGGTTGAGACGGGGGAGGCGGAGCAGAAATAAACTAATGGACACAACCCTCCAAAACCCACAGATTGTGCACTGGATGTATCAGCCCTCTGAAAACCCAGGGGAGGGGGATCTGAGTGGAAGAGAAAAGCGAATCCTCCTGGATTTGGAGTGAGAGACTCACACAAGGAGCAGACCCGCCCCCTGGGAGTGGCGGTACAATGGACCAATAGGAAATAGGAAAGGGCAGGACTGATGTGTGATTGGCATTTCCGCAGCCAATTAGCGGTTACATCGGAGATGTCATTTTATGTTTATTTGGCAAATGGGCACTAATATGCAAATATCCGGGTCCAAAAGAGATAAAACAATTTTTGTGCTGGGGAGTGGGTTGGGGCTCCCTTTGCGGGGATGCCATCTGCTGGTCTCCTCTTCCCTCTCCCTACTTCTCAGTTCAATATCAGAAAAGCCATTCTGCGCTTGCAGGAGGGAGTTTTTTTTAAATTGTTGTCTATCTGCAGACGGATTCACTTCAGCGCCTCTGCTGTCTTCAATCGATTGTTGCTCCTCTTTTCCCTCGGTCTTTTCTATGCAAAGCCCACGGCTACCCTGAGGAAGGAGCAGTGCTCCGAAAGCTGGTGTTTGAAACAAACTTGTTGAACCTGGTGTAAGACTTCTTACTTTCCTACAGAACTCACGAACCAGCGGCGGAGAGACAGGACTGACTTGTATTCCACTGGATGGCCCCAGACCTGCTGGAAGTGGACGAGAGGTTGCTTCTGGACAGCAGCATGTCAGAATCCACCAGGAAAGGCATCATCACCCTTCACAAGCTGAGGGGCGAATGGGAAGACATTAGAAATCGGCAATCCATTGCACTGCTGAATGTGGATTCAGGATGTGACCAGGGCGGTTTTCTCAGCCCTGCTATCCGGAAGCTGCCCCCAACCTAATTGCTGAGAGGCAGTTACCTGCCAGTCACCTGAGGCCTGTTTAGTGGCACAAAGGTGTACATTGTATTCTTCTCTTTGAAGCTTAAGCAGTGTGAGTCACCCTGGTTAGCTGAGGTCTGTATGACAGACAGACAGAAAGCGCACTCAGTAAGTTTTGTGCAGGTGAAGGAGACACATCCTGAGTGCTTGGTAATTTGGTGCAGTGAGGTAATTCGGCGCAGAGTGGGAGAAGGTGCTTTTTCCCGACCGTTTTGTTCTCTCCCTTCTGCCCTGTAACTGTTAATCTGCAGGGAGAGAACCAGAGAGCGGCCGTGATTTTTATTTTTATTACCTTTTCAAATTGTAGGGGGGGGGGGGGGGTGGGGGGGGAACTGAAGTGACATCACAGTAAAGCTGTAACCTGATTGGCTGGTTGGGAATTTACATTAAATTTAAAAATTAAGCATTGTTAAACTAATTAAATGAATTAAACATAATGACTTCATTATAATTTAGAGGGGTATCTAAGCCAGAGATCGGAGAGTACTGTATTTAGCTTTCACATTTATAGTAGAAATCTAGTGCCAGGAAACACGGCAGTGCTAGAGGCAGCACGGTAGCCTTGTGGATAGCACAATTGCTTCACAGCTCCAGGGTCCCAGGTTCGATTCCAGCTTGGGTCCTTGTCTGTGCGGAGTCTGCACATCCTCCCCGTGTCTGCCTGGGTTTCCTCCGGGTGCTCCGGTTTCCTCCCACAGTCCAAAGATGTGCAGGCTAGGTGGATTGGCCGTGATAAATTGCCCTTAGTGTCCAAAATTGCCCTTAGTGTTGGGTGGGGTTACTGGGTTATGGGGATAGGGTGGCGGTGTTGACCTTGGGCGCTCTTTCCAAGAGCCGGTGCAGACTCGATGGGCCGAATGGCCTCCTTCTGCACTGTAAATTCTATGATCATCTATTAAACATATAGTTAACAGTAACTTTTCAAAAAAATTTAAATTTAATTTACTAATTAATTGACGCAATTTCAGTTCGAGGGGTGCAGTGCTCTGACTGTGAGATGTGGCAGGTCCGGGAGGCTTCCAGCGTCCCGGATGGCTTCATCTGCAGAAAGTGCACCCAACTGGAGCTCCTCACAGACCGCATGGTTCGGTTGGAGCAGCAATTGGATGCACTTAGGAGCATGCAGGTGGCGGAAAGCGTCATAGATAGCAGTTATATAAATGTGGTCACACCCAGGGTGCAGGCAGAGAAATGGGTGACCACCAGAAGGGGCAGGCAGTGCAGGAATCCCCTGTGGCTGTCCCCCCCTCGAACAAGTATACCCCTTTGGATACTGTCGGGGGGGATAGCCTATCAGGGGAAAACAACAGCAGCCAGAGCAGTGGCACCACGGCTGGCTCTGATGTTCAGCAGGGAGGGTCAAAGCACAGAAGGGAAATAGTCATAGGGGACTCTATAGTCAGGGGCACAGGTAGGTGTTTCTGTGGACATGAAAGAGACTCCGGGATGGTATGTTGCCTCCCTGGTGCCAGGGTCCAGGATGTCTCAGAACGGGTAGCGGGCATCCTGAAGGGGGAGGGCAAACAGGCAGAAGTTGTTGTACATATTGGTACTATCCACATAGGCAGGAAGGGGCATGAAGTCCTGCAGCAGGAGTTCAGGGAACTAGGCAGAAAGTTAAAAGACAGGACCTCTCGGGTTGTAATCTCGGGATTACTCCCTGTGCCATGTGCCAGTGAGGCTAGAAATAGGAAGATAGAGCAGCTAAACACGTGGCTAAATATCTAGTGTAGGAGGGAGGGTTTCCGTTATCTGGACCACTGGGAGCTCTTCTGGGGCAGGTGTGACCTGTATAAGAAGGACGGGTTGCATCTGAACTGGAGAGGCATAAATATACTGGCTGCGAGGTTTACTAGTGTCACACAGGAGGGTTTAAACTAGTATGGCAGGGGGGTGGGTACCGGAGCAATAGGTCAGAAGGTGAGAGCATTGAGGGAGAACTAGGGAATAGGGCCAATATATCTCTGAGGAGGAGCAGACAGGGAGATGTTGTTGAACACAGCGGGTCTGGTGGCCTGAAGTGCATATGTTTTAATGCAAGAAGTATTGCGGGTAAGGCAGATGAACTTAGAGCTTGGATTAGTACTTGGAACTATGATGTTGTTGCCATTACAGAGACCTGGTTGAGGGAAGGGCAGGATTGGCAGCTAAACGTTCCAGGATTTAGATGTTTCAGGAGGGATAGAGAGGGATGTAATAGGGGTGGCGGAGTTGCGCTACTGGTTAGGGAGAATGTCACATCTGTACTGCAGGAGGACACCTCAGAGGGCAGTGAGGCTATATGGGTAGAGATCAGGAATAGGAAGGGTGCAGTCACAATGTTGGGGGTTTACTACAGGCCTCCCAACAGCCAGCGGGAGATAGAGGAGCAGATAGGTAGACAGATTTTGGAAACGAGTAAAAACAACAGGGTTGTTGTGATGGGAGACTTTAAGTTCCCCAATATTGACTGGGACTCACTTAGTGCTAGGGGCTTAGATGGGGCGGAGTTTGTAAGGAGCATCCAGCAGGGCTTCTTAAAACAATATGTAGACAGTCCAACTAGGGAAGGGGCTGCACTGGACCTGGCGTTTAAAAAAAAAAAAAATTTAGATTACCCAATTATTTTTTCCAATTAAGGGGCAATTTAGTGTGGCCAATCCACCTACTCTGCACATTTTTGGGTTGTGGGGGTGAAACCCACGCAGACACGGGGAGACTGTGCAAACTCCACATGGACAGTGACCCAGAGCCGGGATCGAACCTGGGACCTCAGCGCCGTGAGGTAGTTATGTTAACCACTAGGCCACCATGCTGCCCCTGGACCTGGTATTAGGAAACAAGCCCAGCCAGGTGGTAGAAATTTCAGTAGGGGAGCATTTCGGGAACAGTGACCACAATTCAGTAAGTTTTAAAGTGCTGGTGGTCAAGAATAAGAGTGGTCCTAGGGTGAATGTGCTAAATTGGGGGAAGGCTAATTATAACAATATTAGGCGGGAACTGAAGAACATAGATTGGGGGCGGATGTTTGAGGGCAAATCAACATCTGACATGTGGGAGGCTTTCAAATGTCAGTTGAAAGGAATTCAGGACCAGCATGTTCTCGTGCGAAAGAAGGATAAATACGGCAAATTTCAGAAACCTTGGATAACTAGAGATAATGTAGGCCTCGTCAAAAAGAAAAAGGAGGCATTTGTCAGGGGGAGAAGGCTGGGAACAGACAAAGCCTGTGTGGAATATAAGGAAAATTGGAAGGAACTTAAGCAAGGAGTCAGGAGGGCTAGAAGGGATCATGAAAAGTCATTGGCAAATAGGGTTAAGGAAAATCCCAAAGCTTTCTACACATACCTAAAAAGCAAGAGGGTAGCCAGAGAAAGGGTTGGCCCACTGGAGGATAGGCAAAGGAACCTATGTGTGGAGCCAGAGGAAATGGGCGAGGTACTAAATGAATACTTTGCATCAGTATTCACCAAAGAGAAGGAATTAGTGGATGTTGAGTCTGGAGAAGGGTGTGTAGATGGCTTGGGCCACATTGAGATCCAAAAAGACGAGGTGTTGGGCATCTTGAAAAATATTAAGGTAGATAAGTCCCCAGGGCCTGATGGGATCTACCCCAGAATACTGAAGGAGGCTAGAGAGGAAATTGCTGAGGCCTTGACAGAAATCTTTGGATCCTCACTGTCTTTAGGTGATGCCCTGGAGGACTGGAGAATAGCCAAAGTTGTTCCTTTGTTTAAGAAAGGTAGCAAGGATAATCCAGGGAACTACAGGCCGGTGAGCCTTACGTCAGTGGTAGGGAAATTACTGGAGAGAATTCTTCGAGACAGGATCTACTCTCATTTGGAAGCTAATGGACGTATTAGCGAGAGGCAGCATGGTTTTGTGAAGGGGAGGTCATTTCTCACTAACTTGATAGAGCTTTTTTGAAGTGGTCACAAAGGTGATTGATGCAGGTAGGGCAGTGGATGTTGTCTATATGGACTTCAGTAAGGCCTTTGACAAGGTCCCTCTTGGTAGACTGGTACAAAAGGTGAAGTCACACGGGATCAGGGGTGAGCTGGCAAGATGGATACAGAACTGGCTAGGTCATAGAAGACAGAGGGTAGCATGGAAGGGTGTTTTTCTAATTGGAGGGCTGTGACTAGTGGTGTTCCGCAGGGATCAGTGCTGGGACCCTTGCTGTTTGTAGTATCTATAAATGATATGGAGCAAAATGCAACTGGTCTGATTAGTAAGTTTGCAGATGACACAAAGGTTGGTGGAATTGCGGATAGCGATGAGGACTGTCAGAGGATACAGCAGGATTTTGATTGTTTGGAGACTTGGGCGGAGAGGTGGCAGATGGAGTTTAATCCGGAAAAATGTGAGGTAATGCATTTTGGAAGGTCTCATGCAGGTAGGGAATATACAGTGAATGGTAGAACCCTCAAGAGTATTGAAAGTCAGAGAGATCTCGGTGTACAGGTCCGCAGGTCACTGAAAGGGGCAACACAGGTGAATGAATTAAATGAAATGAAATGAATGAATGAAAATCCCTTATTGTCACAAGTAGGCTTCAAATGAAGTTACTGTGAAAAGCCCCTAGTCGCCACATTCCGGCGCCTGTTCGGGGAGGCTGGTACGGGAATTGAACCATGCTGCTGGCCTGCCTTGGTCTGCTTTCAAAGCCTGCAATTTAGCTCTGTGCTAAACCAGTGGAGAATGTAGTCAAGAAGGCATACGGCATGCTTGCCTTCATTGGCCGGAGCATTGAGTCTAAGAATTGGCAAGTCATGTTGCAGCTGTAGAACCTTAGTTAGGCCACACTTGGAGTACAGTGTTCAATTCTGGTCGCCACACTACCAGAAGGATGTGGAGGCTTTAGAGAGGGTGCAGAAGAGATTTACCAGGATGTTGGTATGGAGGACATTAGCTATGAGGAGCGGTTGAATAAACTCGGTTTGTTCTCACAGGAACGACGGAGGTGGAGGGGCGACCTGATAGAGGTCTACAAAATTATGAGGGGCATAGACAGAGTGGATAGTCAGAGGCTTTTTCCCAGGGTAGAGGGGTCAATTACTAGGGGGCATAAGTTTAAGGTGCGAGGGACAAGGTTCAGAGGAGATGTACAAAGCAAGTTTTTTATACAGAGGATAGTGGGTGCCTGGAACCCGCTGCCAGAGGAGGTGGTGGAAGCAGGGATGATAGTGACATTTAAGGGGCATCTTGACAAATACATGAATAGGATGGGAATAGAGGGATACGGAGCCAGGAAGTGTAGAAGATTGTAGTTTAGACGGGCAGCATGGTCGGCACAGGCTTGGAGGGCCGAAGGGCCTGTTCCTGTGCTGTATATTTCTTTGATGTGGAGATGCCGGCGTTGGACTGGGGTGAGCACAGTACGAAGTCTTACAACACCAGGTTAAAGTCCAACAGGTTTGTTTCGATGTCACTAGCTTTCGGAGCGCTGCTCCTTCCTCACATCATTGATGGGGCTGGACGGTCTGCCAGGACCGACAGGAAAACAAAAAACGCCAAACTGCACAACGTCTTCAACAACCCTGCAGACGGAGCGCAACGTATATACACATGGTCACGGCCAGATTGATCTACCCGCTCCAGGGTAGACTTGTGTCCCATGCGTTCACGGTCGGGTCCACCAACGTCAGGCCGGTGGTTCTTCGTTGACCACTGCCTCCTACTGGCCAACTATCACCTACAGGAAAATCAGAGGCAGGGGGACATGGCAGCTGAATGTGAAACTGTTGACCCCAGAGAACATCGAGAAACTCAAATGGGATTACAAAGGTTGGAGAACCGTGAAACCCCTCTTTGAGTCTCCATCGCTTTGGTGGGAAGCAATCAAGGGGAACATCAGGAGGTTTTCATCCTCAAAGGCGTTCAGAAGGTGAGAGTGAGACGGGAGGCCATGTCCTGACCCCAGAAAGGCATGCAGAATCTGCTCCAGCTGGGGTCGATGTCAAGGAGGATCTCCAAGAGGTGGAGAACCAGCAAGCCTTGCTCTATACCATGGAGGCCTCCAAGTTTATCTTCAGGTCCGCTCCATGGAGCAGGATGAAAAGTGCTCGCGCATCTTCTTGCAAAAGGTGCACAGAGAGACTCTGCCATCAGCAGCCTGAAGGAAGAACACGGCTCAGTAAAGTCATCGCAGTCTGACATCCTTTCCATGCCGGACTGCTTGACCTGAAGCCAACAGACAGCACGGCTTCCCAGTCTTTCCTGTCGTCTATCACGGAGGTCTGAGACGACAATGAGCGGGAACTCCTGGACAAGCCGCAAACTCTGTATGAGCTGACGAAGGCCGTCATTCCTTTGTGATGAGTCAAACCTCCGGAAGCGACGGCTTACCGGCTGAGTTATATTCGGCTCTGTGGGACTGGATGGGCCCAGACCTGCTGGAAGGGTACGAGAGTATGCTCCTGGAAGGCAGCATGTCAGAATCCATGAGGAAAGGCATCATCACCCTCATCTACAAGCAGAAGGGGGAAAGGGAAGAAATTCAAAATTGGTGCCCCATTTCACTGTTGAATGTGGATTATAAAATTCTAGCCAAGGTCATCGCCAATCGGGTCAGGTCTGCTCTGGAGTCGGTGATCCACCCTGACCAGACCTGTGCTGTACCCGGCAGGAAGATCTCTGAAAGCCTCGCGCTACTCAGGGATACGGTCGCCGTGGAGACGGACAGGAGGGTGGACACCTGCCTCATCAGCCTGGACCAGGAGAAGACCTTTGACAGAATATCGCACACCTACATGATGGATGTGCTCTCCATAATGGGCTTTGGGGACAGAATCTGCAATTGGGTCAAAGTGCTCTGCACACAAACAGCAGTAGCACCGTTTCAGTCAATGGGTGGGAATCGGAAAGCTTTCCAATTCAATCTGGAGCCAGACAGGGCTGCCCTCTGTCTGATCAAGTGTCACTACGTAGTGAGGTTATACCTGTCCCCGGTGTTATGAAGGATGGGTTTGGCCACAATGCCGTGGAACGCTCCAAGTAGTTTGACCATGCCATACCACCTTTGGTGGAAAGATTTGTTAAGAAAAACATCTTTGACCACAAGGCGATCGAGCAGTTCTCTGCATGTAATGTTCTCGAGGCCTTTAGGGAAAAGGAGACTGTGGAGGATGTTGTCCACACAGACAGTGACCCAGAGCCAGGATCGAACCTGGGACCTCAGCGCTGTGAGACTACAGTGCTACCACTGCCCCACCGTGCTGCCCGAAAGAGCCCACTCATTCTCGCCCGAGTCATTTGCACCATGTGCACCACCTTAAACTGTATCAGGCTCATCCTTGCACCAGAGCTGGGCAGGACGGTGGCACAGTGGGTTAGCACTGCTGCCTCACGGCACTGAGGTCCCAGGTTCGATCCCGGCTCTGGGTCACTGTCCGTGTGGAGTTTGCACATTCTCCCCGTGTCTGCGTGGGTCTCACCCCCACAACCTAAAGATGTGCAGGGTAGGTGGATTGGCCATGCTAAATTGCCCCTTAATTGGAAAAAAATGAATTGGGTACTTTAAATTTATAAAATAATAAAATAAATAAAAAATCCTTGCACCAGAGGAAGGTTCGCAGACATCTTCAACCTTTTCCTATTCCATTCCGAGGTTCCCACCTGCTTCAAGAAGACCACTATCGGTGCCAAAAGAGAACCAGGCAACATGCCTCAATGACTACCCTCGGGCAGCATGGTGGCGCAGTGGTTAGCACTGCTGCCTCATGGCGCCGAGGTCCCAGGTTCGATCCTGGCTCTGGGTCACTGTCCGTGTGGAGTTTGCACATTCTCCACGTGTCTGCGTGGGTTTCACCCCCACAACCCAAAGATGTGCAGGGTAGGTGGATTGGCCACGCTAAATTGCCCCTTAATTGGAAAACAATAATAATTTAGGGCAGCACGGTAGCGTTATGGATAGCACAATCGCTTCACAGCTCCAGGGTCCCAGGTTCGATTCCGGCTTGGGTCACTGTCTGTGTGGAGTCTGCACATCCTCCCCGTGTGTGCGTGGGTTTCCTCCGGGTGCTCCGGTTTCCTCCCACAGTCCAAAGATGTGCAGGTTAGGTGGATTGGCCATGATCAATTGCCCTGAGTGTCCAGGATTGCCCTTAGTGTTGGGTGGGGTTACTGGGTTATGGGGATAGGGTTGAGGTGTTGACCTTGGATAGGGTGCTCTTTCCAAGAGCCGGTGCAGACTCGATGGGCCGAATGGCCTCCTTCTGCCTGTAAATTCTATGATATAAGAATAACTGAGTACTCAATGACTACCCTCCGGTGGCCTTGACATACATCATTATGAAGTGCTGTGAGAGGTTGGCCATGAAACACATCAACTCCATACACCCAGAAATTCACATATCGCCACAACTGGTCCACAGCAGATGCTATCGCCCTGGTTCTACAATCGTCCCTGGAGCATCTCAACAACAAGGACTCCTACGTCAGACTCCTATTGATTGACTACAGGTCCGCCGTCAATACCAGGGGCTGGTTTAGCACAGGACTAAATAGCTGGCTTTTAAAGCAGACCAAGGCAGGCCAGCAGCACGGTTCAATTCCCGTACCAACCTCCCCAAACAGGCACCGGAATGTGGTGACTAGGGGCTTTTCACAGTAACTTCATTTGAAGCCTACTTGTGACAATAAGCAATTTTCATTTTTTCATTTACATAATCCCAACCAAGCTCATATCAAAACTCCAAAACCTAGGACTTGGCTCCTCCCTCTGCAACTGGATCCTTGACATCCTGATCCATTGACCACAATCAATAAAGATAAACAATGGTGCCTCAAAGAACAAAGAAAAGTACAGCACAGGAACAGGCCCTTCAGCCCTCCAAGCCTCCTCCATGATAATCCTCAATACTAGGGTCCTGTTAGGCTGCGTACTTAGCCCCCTTCTAAACTCCTTATACACACATGACTGTGTGGCAAGATTCGGCTCTAACTCTATCTATAAAGTTGCTGATGACACGACCATAGTGGGTTGGATCTCGAACAACAATGAGTTAGAATACAGGAGGGAGATAGAGAACCTAGTGGAATGGTGTAACGACATGGTGGTGAGAAGGGTCCTCCCCGTCAGATTCTTCATGTACGCCCGAAGGCTCTGCGCCAATGCACGCTGCCCTCGGAGTGGCTGTGGGGGAAATGAGACGGTCACACACCTCCTTGTGAAATGTGCCTTTGCAAAGAAGGTCTGGAGAGAGATGCAGTGGTATTTGTCAAGGTTCATCCCGAGCAGTTCTGTGACACAGGACTCAGTGCTCTATGGACTGTTTCCAGCGACACACCCTGAGATAAATATCAACTGCTGCTGGAAGGTCATCAACTCGGTGAAAGACGCTCTTTGGTCTGCCCGAAACTTGCTGATCTTTCACTGCAAAGAGCTGTCCTCGACCGAGTGTTGCAGACTGGCACATTCCAAGGTCCAGGACTACGTGCTGAGGGACGCACTCAGGCTTGGGGCAGCTGCCGCCAAGGCGCAATGGGGAAAGACCACTATGTAAGGTCTTACCAGCAAATGTACACCGAGGGGTGGGTAACAGTGTAAAACCCCCTCGGTCTGGGTCATTAACACTCCAATGTACAAAAGAAACATGACGATGTGAATATTTAAGAAAGAATTGTAATGTAAAGAGGGATATACGGAGGCATGGGATTCAGGGTGATTTAGCAGTTTGGATCAGAAATTGGCTAGCTGGAAGAAGACAAAGGGTGGTGGTTGATGGGAAATTTTCAGACTGGAGTCCAGTTACTAGTGGTGTACCACAAGGATCTGTTTTGGGGCCATTGCTGTTTGTCATTTTTATAAATAACCTGGACGAGGGCGTAGAAGGATGGGTGAGTAAATTTGCAGATGACACTAAAGTCGGTGGAGTTGTGGACAGTGCGGAACGATGTTACAAGTTACAGAGGGACATAGATAAGCTGCAGCGCTGGGCGGAAAGGTGGCAAATGGAGTTTAATGCAGAAAAGTGTGAGGTGATTCATTTTGGAAGGAATAACAGGAAGACAGAGTACTGGGCTAATGGTAAGATTCTTGGTAGTGTGGATGAGCAGAGAAATCTCGGTGTGTATGCACATAGATCCCTGAAAGTTGCCACCCAGGTTGAGAGGGTTGTTAAGAAGGCATACGGTGTGTTAGCTTTTATTGGTAGAGGGATTGAGTTTCGGAGCCATGAGGTCATGTTGCAGCTGTACAAAACTCTGGTGCGGCCACATTTGGAGTATTGCGTGCAATTCTGGTCGCCGCATTATAGGAAGGATGTGGAAGCATTGGAAAGGGTGCAGAGGAGATTTTCCAGAATGTTGCCTGGTATGGAGGGAAGATTTTATGAGGGAAGGCTGAGGGACTTGAGGCTGTTTTCGTTAGAGAGAAGAAGGTTAAGAGGTGACTTAATTGAGGCATACAAGATGATCAGAGGATTAGATAGGGTGGACAGTGAGAGCCTTTTTCCTCGGATGGTGATGTCTAGCACGAGGGGACATAGCTTTAAATTGAGGGGAGATAGATATAAGACAGATGTCAGAGGTAGGTTCTTTACTCAGAGAGTAATAGGGGCATGGAATGCCCTGCCTGCAACAGTAGTGGACTTGCCTACACTAAGGGCATTCAAATGGTCATTGGATAGACATATGGACGATAAGGGAATAGTGTAGATGGGCTTTAGAGTGGTTTCACAGGTCGGCGCAACATCGAGGGCCGAAGGGCCTGTACTGCGCTGTAATGTTCTATGTTCTATATGTGTGTAATGTCATCTGCCTCGGTCTGGGTCATTAACACTCCAATGTATAAAAGAAACATGACGATGTGAATATTTAAGAAAGAATTGTAACGTAAAGAGCGATATGTGTGTAATGCCATCCCAATTGAATGGAAGAAAGTCAAGGGAATGTGTACCTTTGATGGAAATGTACAGTCAAGACATTTCAAATGTTCTGTAATGTTTATTATAAATTTTTTGAATAAAGTATATCTTTTGAAAAAAAAAGACAACAATCTCTCCCTCAATGTCAGCAAAACTAAGGAGCTGGTCGACTTCAGAAAGCAAAGTGTTGTACACACCCCTGTCTGCATCAATGGTGTCAAGGTGGAGATGGTTGACAGCTTCAAATTCCTCAGTGTGCACATCGCCAAAGTCTTGGATCACCCACGTCAACGCTACCACCAAGAAAGCACAACAGTCCTGGCCCTGGGTCACTGTCCGTGTGGAGTTTGCACATTCTCCCCATGTCTGCGTAGGTTTCACCCCCACAACCCAAAGATGTGCAGGTTAGGTGGATTGGCCACACTAAATTGCCCCTTAATTGAAAGGGAAAAAAAAGAATTGGGTAAACTAAATTTAATAAACAACGAAAGCAGAACAGTGCCTATACTTCCTCAGGAAACAAAATTTATTCGGCATGTCCACATTGAGTCCTACCAAATTTTACTGGTGCACCATAGAAAGCATCCTATCTGGCTGCATCACAGCCTGGCATGGCAACTGCTCGGCACAAGACCATAGGAAACTACAGAGACTGGTGAACACAGTCCAGTCCATCACACGAACCCGCCTCCCAGCCTTTGACTCCATCTACACCTCCCGCTTCCTCCAGCATAATCAAAGACCCCTCCCACCCGGCTTACTCACTCTTCCAACTTCTTCCATCGGGCAGAAAATAAAAAAAGTCTGCGATCACGCACGTACAGATTCCAAAAACAGCTTTTTCCCCGCTGTTACCAATCTCCTGAATGACCCTCTTATGGACTGACCGGTTCTCTATAAGCATCTTCTCTACTGAGCAGCACGACACTCCGTATGCTCACCTGATGACTGTGTCTATGTTTTTACATTGTGCATTTATCATATCTCCTATGTTTTCCTGTATGGATCAATCTGCCCGGTCTATACGCAGAACAATACGTTTCACAGTACCCCGGTACACGTGATAATAATTGTAATCTAAACCTAAAAATCTAAGTCTACTAACATCCCAACACACCTCGCCTTCCTAACTTTTCCCCCCCCACCCGCCCGCTCCCCCCCACCATCCCCCACCCGCCCACCCCCCCACCCCCCACCACCCCTCACCCCCCCACTCCGAACCCCCCCCCCCCCAGCCCCAACCCCCCCCCCCCCAGCCCCAACCCCCCCCCCCAGCCCCAACCCCCCCCCCACCCTGCGGGACTGTGGGAGGAAACCGGGGCACCCGGAGGAAACCCACGCAGACACGGGAAGAACGTGCAGACTCCACACAGACAGCGACCCAAGCCGGGAATCGAACCTGGGGCTCTGGAGCTCTGATGCAACCATGCTAACCAATGGGCAGCACGGTAGCATTGTGGATAGCGCAATTGCTTCACAGCTCCAGGGTCCCAGGTTCAATTCCGGCTTGGGTCACTGTCTGTGCGGAGTCCGCACGTTCTCCCCGTGTGTGCGTGGGGTTCCTCCGGGTGCTCCGGTTTCCTCCCACAGTCCAAAGATGTGCAGGTTAGGTGGATTGGCCATGATAAATTGACCTTAGTGCCCAAAATTGCCTTTAGTGTTGGGTGGGGTTACTGGGTTATGGGAATAGGGTGGAGGTGTTGACCTTGGGTAGGTTGCTCTTTCCAAGAGCCGGTGCAGACTCGATGGGCTGAATGGCCTCCTTCTGCACTGTAAATTCTATGATAATCTATGATGGTAACTTGCTGCCCCTACCCTGAAGAGGTGAGGGGTCAAAATGGAGAATGTTCGTTCGGGAAGGCACCAAACACATGGAGAGACTGAGAGACGAGGTTGAGACGGGGGAGGCGGAGCAGAAACAAACTCCTGGACACAACCCTCCAAAACCCACAGATTGTGCACTGGGTGTATCAGCCCTCTGAAAACCCGGGGGGGGGGGGAATCTGAGTGGAAGAGCAGACCCGCCCCCTAAAACGAACTACCAATCCCGTCGCTGCATCCTCTTTGAGCAGTGAATTAGACCAATAGGAAAGAGAAAAGGGCGGGACCGCCTGTGACTGGCATTTCCTCAACCAATCAGCCACTAGATTGTTAATGACGAATCGGTGCCGATATGCAAATAAGGGACCAAAGCCCGACGATCTATATCGATACGAGTCATTTCCTCATTTTATTTACAAGTGCCAGCATGCACCTATAATGTGGAACGGGAGAAAGTAAAAGGTTGTTTTGAACGGCATGGTCCGTGTGCAGTCACTCTCTTGTTACTATGTTACCCTGTGGTAGACACGAGCGGAAAGGAGCGCTATTCTGTGTTATGGGCTGTCTTCTCTTGACAGAAAAGTAATTTTTGAGCCGGGGAGTGGGCTGGGGCTCCCCTCGCGGGGATGCCATCTGATGGTTTCCCCTTCCCTCTCCCTACTTTAAATGTCTTTAAAGCGGTGTTGCAGTTCTGCTAGTGCATAAAGACTTGAAGTAGTTGGTGTATCTAATTTCAAATCCATTGCGATTTTTAAAGTACAAGTTTACATCACCAGTTCGTGTTTTGAGGCACAATTTTACTTTGCCGAATCCACCGACCCCCAGGTGAGACCCACGCAGACACAGGGAGAACGTGCAGGCTCCGCACAGACAGTGACCCAAGCCGGGAATCGAACCCGGGACCCTGACGCTGTGAAGCAACAGTGAGCTACCGTGCCGCCCAATTAAGAACCTCCTCACATAAGAGACAGCTTAATACTCAGTTTCTGAAAACGTTCCTACAACTTCCGTGATAGAGAGGCGGCGCTGTCTGTTGGCTTCAGGTCAGACAGTCCGGCACAAAAAGGATTGGCTGATCCTCAGGATGTCGGACTGCGATAACTTCACTGAGCCGCGTTCTTCCTTCAGGCACTCTGTGCACGTTTTGGAAGAATATAATATTTAATTAAAGATTTCATCATTAACAAACATGATCCAGACTACAACACAAGGAATCAGATCTATATAGAAAAACACACAACAATGGCTACATCGACCCCCCCCCCCCCACCCATATTCCCCTTAATCCCCAAAATAAACCTGTCCTTCCCCCCCCCCCCCCCCAACAGCTGATGATAATTAACTCTCAGCTAGAATTCTTCGATTGATCCTGTAATGGCGTACCTGAACTTTTCTCGGCACACAAAGTCCATGAGGCCTCCTCAACCAGGCCGCGCATCAGGCGGAGCCTCTGAGTTTAGAAGGTTAAGGGGGTCATCTGATCGAAGTTTTCACAATATTAAGAGGAAAAGACAGGGTAGATAAAGATAAACTAGTTCCACTGGTTGGAGATTCTAAAACGGGAGGGAATAGTCTGAACATTAAGGAGAGATGTTAGGAAGAACGTCTTCACTCAAAGGGTGGTAGAGGTTTGGAACTCTCTCCCACACACAGCAGCTGAAGCGAGAGCAGTTGTTAATTTTAAAATCTGTGGTAGGTAGGTTTTTGTTAAGCAAAGATATTAAGGGATATGAGCCAATGGCAGGTATATGGAGTTAGATGACAGATCTCATTGAATGGCAGGACAGGCTCGAGGGGCTGAATGGCCTACTCCTGTTCCTATGGCGGCGGGCTCACGGGAACACCGCTCACACCTGTCTCCACTTCATCAAAGAACCCGCTCAGCCTACACTTGGTTCGATGATCTTTGTGAACCACCTTGAGCTGGATCAGGCTGAGCCGGGCGGCAGGATGAGGTTGGATTTACCCGACAAAGGGCCTCATTTTACACATCCTCATTGAAGTTGGCTCCCAACATCTGCTCCCATTTCGCCTTCACCCGATCAAGCAGCATAGATTCCAATAAGATGGTCCGTTCATCGATAGTCGAGATCCTCCCCCCAGTCTTCGCCAACCGTCAAACATTTCCTCAAACAAGGAACGCAGGCCAAACCCCGCAAACTATGTCACTCAATTGAAAATATCGGAATAGGTGTGTTGGAATTTTGCTGAGAACTCCTCCCAACTGGCAAACCGTCCATCCAGAAACTGGTCTCTAACGCACTCTCGCCCCTTCCCTGCCCATGCCTTAAAGATCGAATCCAAACTCGATGGCGCAAACAAATGGTTACCACGTATAGGAGCCAACAACGACACGGCCCTCAGCTTGTAATGTTGTCTGAGCTGCCTCCATATCTTCAAAGTGGAAACCACCACTGGGTTTGAGGTATATTTTGTTGGAGTGGGAGCGATGCCATTACTAAGGCCCAGCGGCTCGACCCTTTACACAAACTTCCCTCCATCCCCCCCCATTTGGTGTCCGATTCTCTTCACCGCCCCAACACCTTCTCCACATTGGCCGCCCAGTAATACATGAGGAAATTGGGTGGAGCTAGCCCCCCCGCCCCAACTGTCGGCCCCTCTGGAGGTACATCCTGCAAATTCCCGGCCCCCTACCCACCCATATAAAGGAATTCACTAACTTGTTCATCCTGGCAAAGAATGAGAGAAATAAGAAGGCATTGAAACAAGAACAGGAACCTTGGCAAAATATTAATCTTGATGGTTTGAACTCTTTCCGCCAGGGATAACGGGAGCTATTCCATCTCTGCAAATCAACTCTCACCCTATCCAACAAATGTATAAAGTTTAACTTTTGAAGCTTATGCCACTTGGAATACCCAGATGCCGGGAGCTACCTCTGTCCTGGCGAAAAGGTAATACCCCCCGGTTGACTCCACTTCCTGAGGGATTAACCGGAAAGTACTCACTTTTCCCAAGATTAACTTAAAGCCTGAGAAGGACCCAAAGCCCCCTCAGATGGTTCATAATCTCGTCTATAGAGGAGATCAGATCTGTGACATATGGGGACAGGTCAGCAGCATAAAGCGACACCCTATGTTCCCCCCCCCCCCCCCCAAACCAATTAATCCCCCTCCATCCCCCAGAAGCCCTCAGTGCTGTCACGAGAGGTTCTATCACCAGAGCAAAAAGGAGCGGTGACGATGGACACCCCTGCCCCAACCTGCACAGATCCCTCTCGAAAGCCTCAAATGCCACATTGACTACCCTCGGAGCTGTCACTAAACCACCCTTCAAGATCCTGACCTGCATAATCTCCTGAGAGGCTGCCTGTTGCCTCAGTTGATGCGCCAACAGACAACCTGCCTTCTCCCGTGCTCATATACTACGCCCCTCGAGTGTCGTAGCTGTTTCACTGCCTTTGCAATGGATACTGAGTCAAACTGCACCTGGATCCGCTTCCTGGTTGGAAACAGTTCCGGGGTAGGAGCCTCCAAGTAGTGACATCCTGTTTCCAG
Source organism: Scyliorhinus torazame (assembly GCF_047496885.1). Taxonomy (NCBI): domain Eukaryota; kingdom Metazoa; phylum Chordata; class Chondrichthyes; order Carcharhiniformes; family Scyliorhinidae; genus Scyliorhinus; species Scyliorhinus torazame. The sequence goes on along the minus strand of NC_092735.1, from coordinate 13,387,318 downwards.
GTTCTCTCCTCTCTCACTGCAATATCGAAGAGTGCTTTATATGAGATCACCTCTCTGTCATAATAGCCACTCATGTATATAATGAGATGCAGACAGACAGTGATTGACACATAGGATGACCAGTAAGCATACAACACAGCACAGCCAATCACCAGACAGGGCACTACCACTATAAAGCCAGAGGGCACTAGGTTTCCCGCTCTCTCGGGACCCAGCTATTGAGACAGTCAGAGTCCATGTGCTAGCAAGCACAAACACCATGGTAGCTAGTAAGTCTGGTCAGGCTACTACAAGGTCACTAGTCAGATCAGTATAGTGCTGACACACAGCTGAATATGTACAGCAGTTCATCTAGTTGAATAAAACAGTGTTGGATCTTCTCCAGTGTTAGACGTCTGTTTCTAACTTCCCTGCATCGAGTGCAGTCCACATCGAACCAACCTGCCTAACACATCACTCTCCTCTTATCATTGCCTTAAATTCCTCCCATAATGTGGAAGGAGAAACCGACCAATTATTATTAAACCTAATATTTAAGCGCAGCCATGCGATTGTAAAACCCCTTCTCAACCAGTAGTTTTTAAAACTTCATTTATGGGATGTGGCCGTCACTGGGTAGTCCAGCATCTATTGCCCATCCCTAGTTGCCCTTCAGAAGGTGGTGGTGAGTTGCCTTCTTGAACTGCTGCAGTCCTTGAGGTGTAGGTATACTCACTGTGCTGTTAGGGAGGGAGTGCCAGGATGTTGACCCAGCGACAGTGAAGGAACGGCCGATATATCCCCAAGTCAGGGCGGTGAGTGACGAGGAGGGGAACCTCCAGGTGGTGGAGTTCCCAGGTATCTGCTGCTCTTGTCCTTCTGGATGGTAGTGGTCGTGGGTTTGGAAGGTGTTGTCTAAGGAACCTTGGTGAGTTTCTGCAGTGCATCTTGTAGACGGTGCACACGGCTGCTACTGTTTGTCGGTGGTGGAGGGTTTGAATATTTGTGGAAGGAGGAGCAATCAAGCGGGGCTGCTTTGTACTGGATGGTGTTGAGCTTCTTGAGTGTTGTTGGAGCTGCGCTTATTCAGGATATAGAGAATATTCCATCACACTCCTGACTTGTGGCTTGTAGATGGTGGACAGGCTTTGGGGGAGGGGGTGGGGGGTGGTCAAGAGGTGAGTTATTCACCGTAGGATTCCTGGCCTTTGACCTGCTCTGGTAGCCACAGTATTAATATGGCTGGGTCCAGTTCAGTTTCTGATCAATGGGAACCCCAGGATGGTGATTATGGGGGATTCAGTGATGGTAATGCCATTGAATACCATGTCTAATCTCCGCGGTGCCCACTGGATGGAATCTGTACCCAGCTCAGGGTCCACAAAATGGGGAGCGTGGTCAAAGGTCACTATCCCCGAATATTCCGTCTTTCTGACCCCCGGGTGCAGAGACTTATTAAACGAAAAATAGTCTATTCTTGAGTAGACCTTATTTGCATGTGAGAAAAATGAGAATTCCCGATAATGTGGATGCAGGATTCTCCACGGGTCCACTCCCCCCATCTTCTCCATCTTCGGCATCCGAAAAAGAGCCAGATATTTAGGCCTTGATCAATCCATTGTGGCTCCAGCACACAGTTGCAGCCCCCCCCCCCGCCCGCCCCCCCCCGCCCCCCGCCCGCCCGCCCCGCCCGCCCCCCCCCCCCGCCCGCTGAGGACCAATTGATGTGTCTCCAGATCAGGGATAGAGACTAACAAAGCTCTGATAAATGCAATATCGTCCCAGTTAGCGGGATATATATTTACCACGACTACCAGAGTACCTGTCAAGGACCCACACACTGTCACATACCTACCATTGGGGTCATCCTGGTGGTCGGAAAGACTCTTGCTTATGAATCAAAATTCCTGCACCTTGGGCTGTACCATCGAAGCCCGGGTGGACCACATGCCCCAGCGCCACCTCCGGAGTCTGGTCTGAGCCCTCACCTGCAAATGGGCCTCCTGCATAAACATCAGCAGCGCGATTCGCTGTTTCAGAGACTAAATGCTGATGCTGCGAGTGTTCTGAATCACGGAGCCGGTCCAGGAGCCGTTCAGGGCCCGTTAGTGGGCCAGCACTGGTGCCACATGGAACAAATGCAATTTCAATGCGTGGCGGGGTCTGATTCGCCAGCGTTGGGACTGGCACTCGAGCGGCTGACATAAGCACTCCACTCCCACACACACTCATTCCAGCCAAGAAGATGGCGCCCAAAGAGGGCGGCACGTGGCACAGTGGTTAGCACTGCTGCCACACAGCGCTGAGGACCCGGGTTCGTATCCCGGACCTGGGTCACTGCCGTGTGGAGTTTGCACATCCCCGGTGTTACGAAGGATGGGCCTGGCCTCATTGCCGCGGAACGCTCCAAGTAGTTGGACCGTGCCATACCACCTGTCCCTCGTGGAAAAGTTTTTGAAGAAAAACACCTTTGACCGCAAGGCAGTGAAGCAGTGGTCAGCACGTAATGTCCTCGAGGCCCTCAGGGAAAAGGGGACCGTGGAGGACGTTGGATGGTTCCCTGAGCAGACTGTCAGAGTCATCTGGCAGAACGCCTCATCTCCAGAACTTTCAAACAAGCACCAAGACCTAGCTTGGCTGGTGGTGACAAGGGCCCTCCCTGTCAGATTCTTCATGTACACCCGAAGGCTCTGCGCCAATGCACGCTGCCCTCGGAGTGGCTGTGGGGGAAATGAGACGGTCACACACCTCCTTGTGGAATGTGTTCTTGTGGGTGCCCTCTGGCCCCAGACGACCCATCAGCTGTGTGGGCGCGCTCCAGCACAACCAGCGCTATCCTTTTGGCTGGGATGTGGGGAATGTAATGCGTATGTGCGGCTGCAGCCTGTCAGCCTCCCGAGTGTCAATTACATTGACTCCCGCTCCATCTATCATTGGAATCGACTGTGTTCGACGCGGCACCAGTGCTAGCCCCTCTACGGTAGTGGAATTAGTCCACTCACGGCTGGGTTCTCCGATTTTGAGGCTATGTCCGGTGCATGTGTCTAGTCTTTTGACTAAAATGTTGGCGCTGCCCCCGTACTGATTCTCCCCCCCGGCTTTACCGAGAGACACGGGCAGAGAATTGCCAGGTCCGTGGCCGCAGATACGCACGGCATTGACCTGTGATGGTCGCGCTGTACAACATGGAACTGGCCATGTGCGGAGCCAGCCTGTCAGATAGTGCTCCCCTGTAAACCCCTCGGACCACCCCCCCACCAGTCCCCCGGCCAGCAGAATGCTCCCCCCCCCCCGACTGTACGAGGTTGACGAAACCTCAGGCCACAAGTGATCCAGGCCATCGTGAAGCCCGCCGGTGATGTCCTGAGTCCGTCCCAACGACGTGCGGCGCACTCAGCGATGACGCCATTTTGGAGGGGGTGGCGCATCCGAGAAACGGCGCCGCCCCCCATTTGATTGTCGAAACAGATTATCTGGCCAGACGCGATTTTGGTGTCGGGAATCGTTGAATCGTCTCCTTAGTCTCAGAAAAGGAGGATCACACCCTGTATGTTTTCCAGAAGCAGTTAGATAAAGCACTTTGAGGGCAGCACGGTGGCGCAGTGGTTATCACTGGGACTACGGCACTGAGGACCCGGGTTCGATACCGGCTCTGGGTCACTGTCCGTGTGGAGTTTGCACATTCTCCCTGTGTCTGGGTGGGTTTCACCCCCACAACCCAAAAGATGTGCAGGCTAGGTGGATTGGCCATATCTTTTTATTAAAACAGTTAAAAATATATCCAATGCCAAATGGTACAAACATTCATTTTGTGTTGGAGAAACAGGGTACCCTCCCCTCAGTACCAATGTACGGGGAGGGGGGGGGGGTGGATACTCTGATTATTAAAACAGTCCACAACATGTTTGTACAAAAAACAAATGGGACAAGCATTAAACCTGCGCTGGAGAGACCAGATACCCTTGTCCCTGTACCAACAGAAGGGAAAGGAAGGGGAGGGGAGAGAGGGGAAAGGAGGGTCGTGGGGAGGGAGGGAGTCCGAGTGTTGGTGAAGGGGGAGACCAAATAGGGCACTGCCTGAACTATCCATGGAGGCAGAAAAACAAAAGAACCGTCAATTGTGAAGTGCCAGATTCTGGTAGTCCCCCAGAGGGGGTGACACAGTGTCAGGCGCGAGTGAGACCCACACCCCGCTCCAGAGCACCTTGCACACCCTGCGCTCCCGACACTGGGCGGCTGACAGCCTTCAGACAGTCTCCCTCCGGGCCCGAATCCTCCACCACACTGAGTGCGGCGGGCGACACGGCCCACCAACCAACCCAGGGCCTGCCTTGATCACGCTCAATTGCCCCTTAATTGGAAATAAATAATCAGGTACTCCAAATTAAAAGAAAAAGATGTAGCACTTCAGGCAAGGGGATCAAAGGATACGGGAGGAAAGTGGGATTAGGCTATTGAGTTGCTTGACCAGCCATGACCATAATGAAGGGCCAAATGGACTTGTCCTCCTATTCTCTGTTTCTAAATCCGGATGTGGAGATGCCGGTGTTGGACTGGGGTGAGCACAGTAAGAAGTCTTACAACTTCTTGAATTCACCTCAGGAAGGAGCAGTGTCGGTAGCCTTGTGGATAGCACAATTGCTTCACAGCTCCAGGGTCCCAGGTTCGATTCCCGGCTGGGTCACTGTCTGTGCGGAGTCTGCACGTTCTCCCCGTGTCTGCGTGGGTTTCCTCCGGGTGCTCCGGTTTCCTCCCACAGTCCAAAGATGCGCGGGTTAGGTGGATTGGCCATGCTAAATTGCCCTTAGTGTTGGGTGGTGTTACTGGGGATAGGGTGGGGGTGTGCACCTTGGGTAGGGAGCTCTTTCCAAGAGCCGGTGCAGACTTGATGGGCCGAATGGCCTCCTTCTGCACCGTAAATTCTATGAAAGCTAGTGATTCTAAACAAACCTGTTGGACTTTAACCTGATGTTGTCAAACTTCTTTTTGTAAAAAAAAATTTAGCGTTCCCAATTCAATTTTTCCAATTTAGGGGCAATTTAGCGTGGCCAATCCACCTAGCCTGCACATCTTTGGGTTGTGGGGGCGAGACCCACGCAAACACGGGGAGAATGTGCAAACTCCACACGAACAGTGACCCAGAGACGGGATCAAACCTGGGACCCCGGCGCCGTGAGACAGCAGGGCTACCCCACTGCGCCACCGTGCTGCCCCTGTAAATCTAGAGTCACATAGGGCTGCTCCCTCCGTCTCTCCCATCTTTTTGTGTGTTCCCTTTGCTGGGTCTGTCAAGGGTGAGTGGCGATGCCAGGCAGCCGCAGCACTAAAGTAGGACAGGGTAAGGTAAGGGACAAATAGATTAAACATGACTGGTTTGCAATTAGAGATTCGAACAGCTTCAGGTCCTTTGGTCTTATATTAATTCACTGACATTTGACCAACAGTAGGGAGAGGGAAGGGGAGACCAGCAGATGGCATCCCCGCGAAGGGAGCCCCAACCCACTCCCCGGCACAAAAATTTGTTATAGCTTATAGGAAAAGCTATCCCACAATCGCCACAACAAATGTTCTTCTTCTCACGTCTACCAGACCGTAATACTGTAACAACAGGGTGACTGCACACTAACAATGCAGCTAAAAACAACCTTTTTATATTTTTATGCTTACACACCATAGCTGCATGCCGGCACCTGTAAAATAAACAAACAAATGTTTTTCTTATTGATTTAAATTGTCAGCTTTTTTGTTTATAGATTTGCATATCCGCACCCATTCGCCAAGTAACCGCCTACGACGTCCTCGACATAGCCGCTGATTGGTTGGGGACGTGGCAATCACACGCCCGTCCTGCCCTTCCCACTTTCCTATTGGTCTATTGTACTGTCACTCACAGGGTTGCAGCTACAGGATTGGTAGTTGTTGGTAGGGGGCGGGTCTGTACCCTGTGTGAGGCTGTCACTCCAAATCCAGGAGGATTCTCTTCCACTCAGATGCCACCCCCCCCCCGGCCCCACCCCCAAATGGGAGATTTTGGCCATGAGTTTGTTTGGCATTTTCTGCGCCCTCTCCCATGTCATGTCTCAACTTTGCTTTTCCAGGTCCGCCCCAATGTCCTTACACACCCTTATCCTGTGTCCTTCCTGAATTTGGTCTGCTCAGACCGAGGGGGGTTTACACTGTTACCCGCCCCTCGTTGTACATTTGCTGGAAAGACCTTACACAGCGGTCTTTCCCCATTGCGCCTTGGCGGCAGCTGCCCCAAGCTTGAGTGCGTCCCTCAGCATGTAGTCCTGGACCTTGGAATGTGCCAGTCTGCAACACTCGGTCGAGGACAATTCTTTGCACTGGAAGATCAGCAAGTTTCGGGCAGACCAAAGAGCGTCTTTCACCGAGTTGATGACTTTCCAGCAGCAGATGATGTTTGTCTCGGTGTGTCCCTGGAAACAGTCCGTAGAGCACAGAGTCCTGTGTCACAGAGCTGCTCGGGATGAACCTTGACAAATACCACTGCATCTCTCTCCAGACCTTCTTTGCAAAAGCACATTCCACAAGGAGGTGGGTGACCGTCTCATTTCCCCCACAGCCACTCCGAGGGCAGCGTGCAACGGCACTGAGCCTTCGGGTGTGCATGAAGAATCTGACAGGGAGGGCCCTTCTCACCACCAGCCAAGCTAGGTCTTGGTGCTTGTTTGTAAGTTCTGGTGATGAGGCGTTCTGCCAGATGGCTCTGACAGTCTGCTCAGGGAACCGTCCAACGTCCTCCACGGTCTCCTTTTCCCTGAGGGCCTCGAGGATATTACGTGCTGACCACTGCTTCATTGCCTTGTGGTCAAAGGTGTTTTTCTTCAAAAACTTTTCCACGAGGGACAGGTGGTACGGCACGGTCCAACTACTTGGAGCGTTCCGCAACAATGAGGCCAGGCCCATCCTTCGTAACACCGGGGACAGGTAGAACCTCAGTGTGTAGTGACACTTGGTGTTTGCATGCCGGGGGTCCACGCACTGCTTGATGCAGCTGTACACAAAGGTGGCCGTCAGGATGAGGGAGACGTTGGGTACGTTTTACCTTCCCTTATCCAGAGGTTTGTACATGGTGTCCCTTCGGACACGGTCCATCTTGGATCTCCAGATGAATTTGAAGATGGCCCGGGTGACTGCTGCGGCGTAGGGTCGGTTAATGGGCCAGACCTGCGCTACGTACAGTAACACCGAGAGTACCTCACACCTGATGACCAGGGTTTTGCCCGCAATGGAGAGGGAGCGTTGCTCCCACCAGCCCAGTTTCTGTCTTACCTTGGCGATGCGCTCCTCCCAGTTTTTGGTGCACGCCCCAGCAGCTCCGAACCATATCCCCAGCATCTTCAGGTAATCTGACAGTGAAGGGGACAAAGGACCGGTTGGCCCAGTTCCCAAAGAACCTGGCCTCGCTCTTGCCGCGGTTTACCTTGGCTCCCGAGGCCAGTTCAAACTGGTCGCAGGCGTTCACGAGCCTGCGTACAGACGCGGGATCCGAGCAGAAGACGGCGACGTCGTCCATATGACAAACCATAACTTTCTTTACCCGTCAGTCTGGCTTCAATAAAACTCGAGATGGATTTGTAGGCATAGCCTGCCCAAAACGCGGGGCAACGTACGCACAAATCATCAGCGGCGGAGTCAAAAAGGCGACCACAGAGGAGGTTCATGCACCCTCCATCGACAAAGACACCACGGCACAGAATGCGGAAAATCAACAGAAGGGCCCTCAACAAAAAGTGGAGGCCCCAGCTCACCCTGACAACTCAACCCCAACCTCATCTGACGAGGAAGACTCAATGGAAGAGGATGGAACCAAGAAACAAGAGCCCTGGGAAACGGTGAACAGGGACAAACGAAAGAGGAAACAGAAAAATAAACCGAAGAAGTCCCTGGTGGTGAACGGCAAAAAGCGGCACCTTCCAGCCAGCGGCCTTAGCACCGACACCTCCTCCGATGAGGGAGAACAAGCTAAGGATCAGCCTCAAATAAAGAGGCCAAGTACCAATGTGGAACGGGAGGCACAGGCCCCCCAGACCACAGACAGGGCAGGAAATAAAGCACGCCGAGATCATCAACCCCTGGTGGATGGGAACAGCAATGTGACCGACGGACACCAAACGCCGGACATTAAAAACAAGGTCACAGACCAACTCCAGAAATTAACAAGCAGCAACAACCCAGGCGAAAACCGGCCTGCAACCCCAACACCCACTGACTGCCACGACGGACGCCAGGGCTACACTACCCCCCCCAATGCATCCCCGTCGAGTTCACGGGCCCAGTGCGGACCAGAACAGCTTTCTCAGCCCTGCAATTGTGCAACAGTTTGCGAGCACCACCGGCATGCTGGGGAACATCCAACAGCTGGAACAGCCAACTGTATAGACTCTGGACTCTGAGACTGGTAAATCTACCTTTTTATAATGGGGTTTAAAATTGCATCTATTAATGTGCGAAGCATTAAAGATACTTTGCGGTGTGTAGCCACACTCAGCTACTTTGCAAACGTGAAAGCCGACCTACTGTTCCTGCAGGAGTGCGGAATTCCGCACCTCAGCAACTACAGGCGCTGGTCGAGCTGGTGGCCCCACGGGCCATCCATCTGGTCAGGAGGAAACGACTGCCGCTCCTCCGGCCTGGGTATTCTGCTGCGGGGAGGCAACTTCACCATCTCCGACATTCAGGAGGTGGTGGGCGGACGCCTCCTTGTAGCAGACGTTAAATACAAAAACACCCCTCTCAGACTCATTAAGGAGTGAGCGGCTGGCAGTCCTTCAGCATCTCCCACTGCTGTTGGCCGCCTCCAAGCCGGTCATTCTGGGCGGTGACTCCAACTGCATGATCGATGCGGCTAGACGATCCAGCAGAGCAGACAGCAAACTAGACGCTACGTCCAGACTCCTGATGGAAACGGTAAAAGACGCCAAGCTGCTCTACGTCTTCAGCAACCCTGCAGACGGAGCGCAGCGTAGATACACATGGTCACGGCCAGACGGGTCCGTCCGCTCCAGGATAGACTTCTTCTTTGTGTCCCGAGCTTTCACGGTCAGGTCCACCGATGTTAAACCGGTGTTCTTCTCTGACCACTGCCTCCTACTGGCCGACTGCCACCTGCAGGAAGACCAGGGGGTGGGCAAGGGGACATGGAAGCTGAATGTAAAACTGGTGACTCCTGAGAACCTCGAGGAACTTAAAAGGGATTACAAAGGTTGGAGAACCGTGAAACCCCTCTTTGAGTCTCCACATCTCTGGTGGGAAGCAATCAAGGGGAATATCAAGAAGTTTTTCATCCTCAAAGGCATTCAAAAGGTGAGAGAGAGATGAGGGGCCATGTCCAGACTCCAGAAAAGTATGCAGAATTTGCTCCAGCTGCAGTCGATGGGGGTTGATGTCAAGGAGGATCTCCAAGAGGTGAAGAGCCAGCAAGCCTCGCTCTACACCTCGGAGGCCTCCAGGGTTATCGTCCGTTCCAGAGTCCGCTCGGTGGAGCAGGATGAAAAGTGCTCACGCTTCTTCCAGGAGGCACACAGCGAGACCTCTGTGATCAGCAGCCTGAAGGAAGAAGGTGGCTCTGTAAAGTCATCGCAGTCTGACATCCTGAGGATCAGCCAATCCTTTTCAAGTCGGACTGTCTGACCTGAAGCCAACAGACATCATGGCCTCCTGGTCCTTCCTTTTTTAAAAAAGTGTTTTTATTGAGTTTGTGGTATACAAAACAAATATACATATGGACAAACAGTGGGAGTTAAACAGGAGAATATATAGGAAGTGGAACGAGAACTATTTACTATTTACACCATGATCGTTTTTGATTATTTACAGAAATACATCACAGTTTTCCCTTCCTGTTCTTTTACCCTTCCTTGCAGTGGTTGCCGTGGTAATTGTGGTCCACTACGTGACGCTCTCGACTGGTTTCCCCTTCGCTTTACTTCCTTTTGGTTAAGATTGTTGTGTGTCCCCCACTTTGTGTCTCCTGGTTCCTTTGTTGGGCTTGGCTGAGTTCCTTGTTCCCTTGAACCCTCTCCTATCCGCGCCCCCCTCCCTTACTGTGTCGTGGCTACCTCTTTCTGATCTTTGGCTTCCTAGATGTTGGCTACAAACAGGCCTTGGAACAACCCAGTGAATGGCTCCCATGTTTTGTGGAAGCCTTCTTCAGACCCACGGATGGCAAATTTGATTTTCTCCATTCGGAGAGATTCCGACAGGCCGGACAGCCAGTCTGCAGCTGTGGGTGGTGCTGCTGACCGCCAGCCGAACAGGATTCTACGGCGGGCGATTAGGGAAGCAAAGCGAAGGGCGTCCGCCCTCCTCCCCAGGAATAGATTTGGCTGTTCTGATACCCCGAACACTGCCACTCTCGGGCATGGCCTCCTGGTCCTTCCTGTCCAGTATCACGGAGGTCTTTGAGGTCAGCGAGCGGGAGAGCCGGGACACACCATGAACTCTGGATGAGCTGTATTTGAGGCCTTTTAGAGGAGGCTGTATGAATCGGAGCACCTGATGGGGGAAGAGGGGATGAGGCAGTTCCTGGATGGGTTGAAGTTTCCCGAAGTCGAGGAGGAGCGGGTTCAGGGCCGGGGGACCCCGATTGGGCTGCAGGTGGTGATGGATGGAATAGGGGCGATGCTGGCGGGGAAGTGGCAGGAGGCTGAGGTGGTGGTGTCGATGATGCGGAGAAGACTTTTGATTGGGTGGAGTGGGCGTATTTGTTTGGATCATGAAATTTACAGTGCAGATTAGGCCATTCGGCCCATCGAGTCCACACCGGGCCTTAGACCATAAGACAGAGGAGCAGAATTAGGCCACTCGGCCCATTGAGTCTGCTTCGCCATTCACTCATGGCTGATATTTTCTCATCCCCATTCTCCTGCCTTCTTCCCATAACCCCTGATCTCCTTATTAATCAAGAACCTATCTATCTTTGTCTTAAAGACACTCAGTGATTTGGCCTCCACAGCCTTCTGCGGCAAAGAGTTCCACAGATTCGCCACCCTCTGGCTGAAGAAATTCCTCCTCATCTGGGCCTCAAGGGGCTGGTTTAGCACACTGGGCTAAATCGCTGGCTTTTAAAGCAGACCAAGGCAGGCCAGCAGCACGGTTCAATTCCCGTACCAACCTCCCCGAACAGGCGCCGGAATGTGGCGACTAGGGGCTTTTCATAGTAACTTCATTTTGAAGCCTACTTGTGACAATAAGCGATTTTCATTTTCATTTTTCATCTCTGTTTTAAAGGATCGTCTCTTTAGTCTGAGATGGTGTCCTCTGGTTCTAGTTTTTCCCATAAGTGGAAACATCCTCTCCACGTCCACTCCATCCAAACCTTGCAGTATCTTGTACGTTTCAACAACATCCCCTCTCATCCTTCTAAACTCCAACGAGTACAGACCCAGAGTCCTCAAACGTTCCTTGAAAGAGTACCCCACCCAAGTCCAGACCTTCACCCCATCCACGTAACCCAGTAACCCGATCCAACTGTTGGACACTCAGGGGAAATTTAGCACGGCCAATCCACCTAACCTGCACATCTTTGCATCTTTGGACTGTGGGAGGAAACCGGAGCACCCGGAGGAAACCCACGCAGACACGGGGAGAACGTGCAGACTCCGCACAGCGGTGATGGGGCGGTTTGGGTTCAGACTGGGGTTTGTGGATTGGGTTTGGCTGCTGTACAAGGCACCGGTGGCGAGTGTGCGGACAAACTGAGAGAGTTCTGGGTAATTTGGACTGCACCATGGGATGAGACAGGGGTGCCTGCTCTCCACATTGCCTTTCACCTTGGCGATAGCGTTTAGGCGTCGGGGGGGATTTAGCGGGGGCGGTGACAGACTGAGGGTTTTGCTGTACACGGATGGCATGTTGTTATATATTTCAGACCCATTGGGCTGCATTGGGGGGGGATTATGGAGATATTTGGGGAATTTGGGCCGTTATTGGGATATAACATGAACATTGGACACGGTGAAGTGTTCCTGATCAATGCCAGAAGGCAGGAAAGCAGGTTCGAGGAGTTGATATTCAGGGTGGTGGGGTACCTTGGTATCCAGTTGGCGCAGAGCATGGCCCAGCTGCAGAGGTTGAACTTGGCCTGATTGGTGGAAGGGATGAAGGAAGATTTTAAGGCAGTTTTGCTATTGTCGCTGGCAGGGCGGGTGCAGATAGTGAACATAACGATGCTGCCCAGGTTTCTGTTTATGTTTCAGAACCTCCCTATCTTTGTCCCTAAGTCAGTTTTTCAGGGCAGTCAATGGGCTCCAATCTCTGAAAGAGTACCGTACATGATACCCAAGAGTTGTACCCCCCGCGCCCCTCCCCCCCACCCAGTCTCTAACTCCTCCCGTTCACTGCCTCTTGTAAAACTCCTCCACCCCAACCTCGGTTCCTTCCCCCCAACCTTCCACCCCGGCTAGACCACTCGGACCCTGTCCTGTCAGGCTCCGATGGCCGCAGCCCCTCCCCCCACCTCACTCCCGTTCACTGACCGGCTTAAACCGGCCAGCGTGGAGGCCCCCGCCCGGTCCCTTTCCCCCTTGCCCGGCCCGAGGAAAGCCCAGAAATCCCCTTTCAGCACACAAACCCCGCATATCCACCTACACCCCAAAGAGCCCTCATTTCGAGTGAAAGTCCCATCACTTTCCTTGTCCAAATATATACAACATTGGCTCCTTTAGCCCCTACACCCGCACGCAGTGAAACAGAAAAGAAGAAAATACAGTCATGAGGTTACATCGGCACATGGCCATTTCTCAATTTCTCAGTTCTGCCACAGTCCTTCTGCCTTCGCAAACTCCTCCGCTGCTTCCGCCGTTCCAAAATAAAAGTCCTTGAGCTTGTAAGTCACCCTCAGCTTCGCTGGATATACAATGCCACACTGCACCTTGCTAATGTACAGTGCCCTCTTCACCCGGTTGAAGGCAGCCCGCCTCCTCGCCAGCTCCACCGTAAAGTCCTGGTATACACGTATACCAGCTCCAGCCCACTGCACCACCCGCTTCTGTTTGGCCCAGCTCAGGACCTTCTCCTTCACACTGTACCTACGGAAGCACAGAGTCACTGCCCTTGGCGGCTCACTCGCCTTTGGTACAGGCCTCCACGCCCGATGAGCCCGATCCAGTTCATATCGGGAGGGATCCTCCCCCTCCCCCAATAGTTTCGGCAGCATCACGGCAAAATACTCAGTCAGCCTCGGTCCTTCAACTCCTTCGGGCAGCCCCACAATGCTCAAATTCTGTCGCCTGGATCTGTTTTCCAGGTCTTCCATTTTTCCTCGCAGATCCTTGTTAATGTCCATCACCTTCCGCATCTCTTTCCCCATCGAGGCAAGTTGATCACCGTGTTGCAATAACGTCTCCTCCACTTCCTTCAGCGCCTCCCCTTGCTCTCGCACCTCCGCCACTGCGCTCGCCACCGCCTTCGTCACTGGGGAAACCGCCTCCTCCACTAGCGCACTCAAAACCTCCCTCATCTCCTTCCTCATTGTCTCCATGTACACCGCCTTTCAAATTCCGCAGCCAGCACCTTAGTTATTTCTTCAGCCGTAAGCAATGTGGCCTCCCCTGGTGCTCCAGCCTCCATTTTCCTTGGTGACCCCGCGGTGACCTTTCCACTCCCTGACGGACCTTCAGCTGTTTTCCTTTCGGACGTTCTTTTGCTCACCCTCGACATTTTCCTTCACTGTGCCTCCTCCGTGCCTTCTCCCTGCTTTTGCCGCCTTCGTGGACCCTGGGACTGGGCTTAAAGCCCCGAAAATGCCGTTCCCGAACGGGAGCCCTCCATTGTGCCTCCTGCCCGCCGTCACCGGAAGTCTCCCCCATCGCACTGTTTGAAGCCCAATAATAATTTATTAAATTCGGCAACGCCCCCGTTCGAAAACAGCCCACCACACCGTGGGCTGTCCCCGCCCACACAAACCCCGATTTCACCCATTGGCGTTCCTGAAAACGACATTGGGACGAAGATAGGGAGGTTCTGAAACACAAAGAGAAACATGGGCAGCGCCGGCCATTTTCACTGTCTGCACCCTGCCCTGCCAGTGACAACAGAGACCAGCGCCCGTGGCCTTTTTAAAACTCCAAACACATTTGTCTCTGCCAATTGCCAAAGCTTATGTGGTAGGATTCTCCCCCAGAATCGGGAAAGGCGATTGGGCAGAGAATTTGGTTTGTTGCCGAAATTGTGGCAGCCGTCGGTTTCACGCCAGATCTCAATTCTCCGCTGCCTCGACAGCGGCGTCAATGCACTGCACTCCGCACGTACAGTAAACTGTAAACCTAGGGCCACAGGTTGTAAGGGTGTCCCCCCAGGGCCACCTCCTTAGGTGACCTTGACGAATGTGATATAAAATAGTTACTTTAAATATATTAGTTACTGTAATGCAGATGTAGGCCGGTCTAATTCATGTTAGTTCACAGACAAAGGATTTCAGAGAGCATGGCAAGGAAGGGGGGATGGGGTGTTTAGAGTATGAGGAGAAAAGGATGCTGGGTAAAAAGAGGCCAGGGGAAGGAATGAGAAGTGAGCCAATTAGGATGTATGGCCAGGTCAGGAGGGGTATAGGATGACCTATGGGAATTGTGTATGTGAAACTTGATGCCATTTGAATGTGTTGGTAGAGATTTATTTGTTCTCCAGAGGCACTCGATTCTGGAGAGCTAGGAGACTAGTCAAGGACTGGAAAGAGGCCGGCGGCGGCCAAGGTGCTCAGGGGGTTTATGGATCAGATGGGGGGGAGTGGACCCATGGCGGTTTGCAAGGCCGCAGGCCAGGGAATTTTCTTTCTTCTCCCATGTACACAAAGCCTACTCCCGGATAGATTTTTTTGTTCTGGGTAGGGCGCTCATCCCGAGGGTGGAGGGGACGGAGTATTCGGCCATAGCCGTTTCGGACCATGCCCCGCACTGGGTGGAACTGGCGCTGGGAGAGGAGAGGGACCAATGCCCGTTGTGGCGGCTGGATGTGGGACTGCTGGCGGACGAGGTGGTGTGTGGGAAGGTGAGGGGGTGTATCGAAA
The DNA here is from genome assembly GCF_047496885.1 of Scyliorhinus torazame. Taxonomy (NCBI): domain Eukaryota; kingdom Metazoa; phylum Chordata; class Chondrichthyes; order Carcharhiniformes; family Scyliorhinidae; genus Scyliorhinus; species Scyliorhinus torazame. Next base: position 13,372,311 of record NC_092735.1, on the reverse strand, counting down.
GGTACTTGGAGGCTAACGACAACGGGGAGGTGCGGGTGGGGGTGGTATGGGAGGCGTTGAAGGCGGTGATCAGGGGAGAGCTAATCTCCATTAGGGCTCATAGGGAAAAGACAGAGGGCATGGAAAGGGAGAGGTTAGTGGGGGAGATTTTGAGAGTGGACAGGAGATACGCAGAGGCCCCGGAGGAAAGATTACTTGGGGAAAGACGACGGCTCCAGACGGAGTTTGACCTGTTGACCACAGGGAAGGCGGAGGCACAGTGGAGGAAAGCGCAGGGGGCGATCTACGAGCATGGGGAAAAGGCTAGTCAGATGCTGGCACACCAGCTCCATAAGATGATGGCAGCGAGGGAAATAGGGGGAATCAAGGATGGAAGGGGAGCCACGGTTCGGAGTGCGACGAAAATAAACGAGGTTTTTAAGGCCTTCTATGAAGAGCTGTACAGATCCCAGCCCCCAGCGGGGGAAGAGGGGATGAGACGATTCCTAGACCAACTGAGATTCCTGAGGGCGGAAGAGCAGGAGGTGGCTGGCTTGGGGGCACCAATTGGGTTGGAGGAGCTGAGCAAGGGTTTGGGGAGTATGCAGGCGGGGAAGGCCCCGGGACCGGACGGGTTCCCGGTTGCGTTCTACAGGAAGTACGTAGACCTGTTGGCCCCGTTACTAGTGAGGACCTTTAACGAGGCAAGAGAGGAGAGGACCCTGCTCCCGACAATGTCGGAAGCGACAATTTCTTTGATCTTAAAGCGGGACAAGGACCCACTGCAATGTGGATCGTACAGGCCGATCTCGCTCCTCAATGTGGATGCAAAGTTGCTGGCAAAAGTGCTGGCCACGAGGATCGAGGACTGTGTCCCGGGGGTGATCCATGAAGACCAGACGGGATTCGTAAAGGGCAGGCAATTAAACACAAACGTGCGGCAGCTTTTAAACGTGATGATGATGCCATCGGAGGAGGGAGAGGCGGAGATAGTGGCAGCTATGGACGCGGAGAAGGCCTTTGACCGAGAAGAGTGGGAGTACCTCTGGGAGGCGCTGCATAGGTTTGGGTTCGGGGGAGGGTTTATTAGTTGGATTAAGCTCCTTTACAGAGCCCCGGTGGCAAGTGTAGTGACGAACTGGCGGAGGTCGGAGTACTTTCGACTGTACCAAGGGACGAGACAGGGGTAAAAAGAATTTTGTTACAATACCACCACATTTATGGCCACAGTCAGCTTCGGTAAGCCCTCATATTACATGTCAGGTCCACGACCAGTACCATGCCAAGGATCTGGGGCCTATGGTAAGGAGGGCAGTGGATCATTCGGATCCAACAGAGTACGCACTTCAAGTCACGCCAGACGGCACTGCCATAAAATATTTTGAGGTCCCTGAAACGATTAACACTCGACTGCAGCATCACTGGGGACATGATGTTTTGGAATATGTCAATCCACAGGTCTGGGCGGAATACCCATCACAAGTGGGAAAGACAAATGTTACACCTATTAAGATAACGATTAAGGACCATGTAAAGCTGCCTTCCATTCGGCAATACCCCCTGAAATCCCAAGCTGCCCCGTCTATAGACAAATTAATCCGAGAGCTGTTGCAACAGGGTATTTTGGTCCCTTGCCAATCAGAATGTAACACCCCCATACTTGCTGTGCCTAAACCAGCCAAGCCAGACCAGTACCGATTAGTACAGGATTTACGTTCAATCAATGCCATTGTACAGCCGTTACATGCTCTCACTCTCCAACAGGATATTACGGTGTATAGCTCCCACTCGGTCATCGCACTACTGAGGCAACTGCAGACTCAGCATCTTACCGCAGCTCGTCAGAATAGGAATGAGATATACCTTTTGAACAATCCACGTCTGACATTTAAACACTGTACCACGATCACTCCAGCCTGTTTTCTTAGTGGTCCCCCTGTCCATGAAGACGCACCTGGCCATGACTGTTTAGCCTTGATTCAGGAAACTACCACAATAAGGGACGATCTGAGTGATATTCCGTTAGAACAACCTGACATGATTATGTATGGTCAAATATCCCACCGGGGTTTAGTTAATGACTTACTGCAGGCCCTCCTTATGCCCGCGCAGATTTCCGTCATTAAATGCGCTGCCCACACAAATGGTAAGACCCCAGTTGACGTTGGTAATGAACGAGCAGATTGTGCAGCGCAGACAGCCGCGCAAATTCAGCAAGTGATGGTGCCTAAAATGTTAGGTCAGTCTAAACGTTCTGCAATAAATAGGTCTGCCTCTGACAAGCCAATGCCAACCATCCAAGACGTCATAAGGTTACAGGAGGACGCTCCTGAGAGTGATAAACAAATGTGGAAACGATTAGGTTGTACATATGATTCTGTTTCCTCTTTATGGACCACGCCAGCACATCAAACTTGTATGTCTGATGTGCTGGCTTTATGGGTCATCGAATATGTACACTTTGCAACTCATTGTGGGGCTCGGGGGACTAGTGATTTGTTGCTGGACACTTGGTGGCACCCTAAAATGCAGGGGTTGGCCCAGAGTATCAGCAATCGGTGTTTGATTTGTCAGCAATATAACACTGGCAAAGGTATCCCTTGTGGTATGGGGCAAACCCCATTGCCCAGTGGTCCCTTTGAGACGCTCCAAATAGATTACATTGAGTTGGAAAGGCGTCAATGTTGTCAACGTTATAAATATGTTTTGGTCATTGTGGATGTGTTCAGCAGATGGGTCGAGGTGTATCCGACTACCGATAATAAAGCTGCAACTGTGGTTAAGGTTCTGATGCGGGAAATCATTCCCCGGTACGGCATACCAGCTCAGTTGAGTTCTGATAACGGGCCTCATTTTTTTGGACAGATTAACCTGCCTCCCTTCCCCAGTGCTATTTTACAGGTGTGGAGCATGATGGGGTGGCTATGCACCGCCTGTGTGATCTTCGGCCTCACCTCGCTTGGAGTGTCATCGGCGACGGACATGGAAAAGGGACATATTATCTACATTTGTAACCCCAACCAAACTACAAGGACATTTTGTTTATGCAGAGGTGATGTTCTTCGGTGCCCCCATATACGAGGGCATGGTATCGACTCATGGAAGGTCACCAGGTTAACGGACAATGCAGGACTCATGAAGCAATTGCACCGGTCCTGGCGATGGGAAGGGAATATTACATGGACATTGTCTTGTTTTTGGAGTACATGTAAATTTGATTTTGGATGTGTTAAGATTGGTGCCATAAAGGTAAAATCAGACCGTCAGGGGAGGGTAGGAAGAGGTTGTGAGAGAGAGAGGGGGACTAGAGAGAGGATGGGGCGTGTAAGGAGGGGAGTACAACTAGAACGTAGGTTATCAGGAGATACACTTAAGTCATTTAGGGCCCAGACTGAGGAAAGCCCGGGTAGTATGAATCTCTTCTACCAGATTTACCACCGCTTGTATGGCCAGGGACGGGTTGTCTGCTACCCGAACCCCGCAGCGGTGTCAAGGTTATTTTCTGTTTCACCGCTTTGGGGCACTCCCCAAACGGTGGTTCATTGTCAGCATTCCGAGCCACCGCCCGAGCAAGTCACTCTTCCTTACGATCCGGGTTCAGCACCACCGGCTATTTACCTTCCCCTTACTCGGGATAATTCCCACTCACAGTATGATAGGCTGCAACGGTGGAGGGCGTACATACCTAGCCACTTCACTCCCAATAGGGCCTCCCGGTCGTACGAGAATTGTTTCAGCAGCGACAGGTACGGCTGTTTGCTGGCAGAGGTGGAAACGAATATAACATGTCTGTTCTCCACCTGTACGGACAGGAGGTGTCATATCACCCAGGCGTCTGGCAAATGCGTTTGTTACAACACCACCGGCTTTCCATTGAACGCCGGCCTCCAGCTCCTTTGTGGCTGGGCGAATGTCTCTAATATCACTGTTGGGACTGGGGCTTTCCGCATTGCTAGGCGGCCCGAATGGGCATTCCAAAGCTGGATAAACTGGGCTACTGGGGGATCCCTATGCAACTGATATACTGATTGTGATGCTAGGCTGTACACGGAGCAAGGATACTACTTTTTATTTAATGGCACAGCGACCAATGTTTTGTCACCCCCATTTCCCCGCCAAATTGCCAATGGGATTCTAGTCCCTACCACAGTCCCCTGCCCCTTGGCGTGGATGCTGCATAATCAGTTAGCACGCCGGGCAGTCTCAGCTGAATTCTGTGAGAACTGGAAAGAACCTCAGGTTCTCGCACCCAACCGGGGCCACTCAGCCGGGTGGGGAATTCTGAGCGTCTTGACACTGGGAGGTGTGGGGGGTTCCTTGGCGGTCAGCGATAGGAATTATTTTATTTGTGGCCTTACCATCTTGGGAAATGAAACCTTGGGAGCCCTCGGGGCAATAACCAAGGAATTGTCTCAGCTGCGGTTGTTTGCAATGCAGAACCGGTATGCTCTTGACTATCTTCTGGCCCATGAGGGTGGGGTATGCACCATGGTGCAGGGCAAGTGTATCATGGGAGTTCAAGACTTAACCGCTAACCTCACTAAATTTATGGATCGCATACGGGATCACCTGGATGGAATGCAGGACCCTGGCTCTTGGGGTAACTGGGGATTTGGAAGTTGGAAGGACTGGTTGATAAATATGGCCATGTACTTAGCAGTGGCACTCGGCTGCATCTTTGTGGGCCTGGCCATCCTTAAATGCGTGATGGGTAGAATGCGGGGTGCACTGGAACAGATAGATGCCCCAAGAATCTTGGCTGTTAGGATCCATGAGGGTGCAGCGGATGAGGGGGGGCTACAACAGGAATTGGAAATGCAGCGACGAATCTTTTTAGATGAGGGGCCATAGCTACGGATTGAATAGCTAGGTTATCATGAAATGATAAAAGGAGGGAATGACGAATGTGATATAAAATAGTTACTTTAAATATATTAGTTACTGTAATGTAGATGTAGGCCGGTCTAATTCATGTTAGTTCACAGACAAAGGATTTCAGAGAGCATGGCAAGGAAGGGGGGATGGGGTGTTTAGAGTATGAGGAGAAAATGATGCTGGGTAAAAAGAGGCCAGGGGAAGGAATGAGAAGTGAGCCAATTAGGATGTATGGCCAGGTCAGGAGGGGTATAGGATGACCTATGGGAATCGTGTATGTGAAACTTGATGCCATTTGAATGTGTTGGTAGAGATTTCTTTGTTCTCCAGAGGCACTCGATTCTGGAGAGCTAGTTGTGCCCTGGGTTTTTGTGAAGCGAGTCAGACTTGCAAGTCGAATAAAAATAACTAATGCTATGCCTACAAATCCATCTCGAGTTTTATTGAGGCCAGACTGATGGGTAAAGAATTTATTAATTCTCAACCTCTGGCCTCAGCCAACCCATCAGCGGGATGGGTGCACTCCAGAGCAACCAGTGCCATCTTGTTGGCTGGGATGAGTGCGTGTGTGGAGTGAAGTGTGTAAATGTGGCTGCAGCTTGTCAGCCTCCTGAGTGTCAATCAGTGCGAATCCCACATTGTTTCACTTTGGAATTGATTGTGTTCTACATGGCGCCAGTGCTAGCCCCTCCACAGTCACTGAATTGGTCCACTGTGGCACCAGTTTTGCTGTTGTGGAAATGTATGAATCCTGCCCTGGCGTCAACATTTTGGGCGGGATTCTCCGGCCCCCCGCCGGGTCAGAGAATTGCCGGGAGGCGGCGTGATTCTTGCTCCCGCTGGCTGCCAGATTCTCCGGCGCCGGGGATTTGGCGGGGGTGGGAATCGCGTCGGTTAGCGGCAGCTGGCAGCGGCCCCCCCCAGCAATTCCCCGGCCCGCGATGGGCCGAGTGGCTGCCCGTTTTCGGCGGGTCCCGCTGGCATAAATCACAACAGGTCCTTACCGGAGGGACCTGGCTCCACGGGCAGCCTCCGGGGTCCTCGGGGGCGCGCGGGGGGACCTGAAGGTGCTGAGCATTCCGGAGTGGTTCACGCCACTCCTTCCTGCCGGAGGTACCCGCCCCGCCGGTTTCCAAAGAATCCCGCTGTTAGTCTCAGATACAGAGAATTCCGTTGACCGAGTATCCTCCAGAGATTCGTCCCTGTACTCCATGATGAGATCAAACCATTTTCCTCACCAATGGAGCCACCACAAAACATATCTCGCTGAAAAGTGGGGTCAAACAAGGCTGCCTCCAGCAGCATCCCCTCCCAAGAAAATGTGCCAAACCCACGGACACAACCCCCCCCCAAAACCCACAAATTCTGCACTGGATTTATCAGCCCTCTGAAAACCCAGGGGAGGGGGATCTGAGTGGAAGAGAATCTTCCTGGATTTGGAGTGACAGCCTCACACAGGGAGCAGACCCGCCCCTACAACCAACGACCAATCCAATCGCTACGACCCTGTGAGTGGCGGTAAAATAGACCAATCGGAAAGTGGAGGAGGTGGGACTGCAATGTGATTGCCATTTCCTCAACAAATCAGCGACTATGTCAAGGTGAAGTAAAATGATTAATTTGCAAATAGGAGGGGGCGACGTGTGTCGCAGTGGTTAGCACTGGGACAGCAGCGCTAAGGACCCGGGTTCGAATCCCGGCTCTGGGTCACTGTCCGTGTGGAGTTTGCACATTCTCCCTGTGTCTGCGTGGGTTTCACCCCCACAACCCTAAGGCGTGCAGGTTAGGTGGATTGGCCACACTAAATTGCCCCTTAATTGGAAAAAAAAATAATCGGGTACTCTAAATTCATTTAAAAAATTTAAAACATTTGCAAATGGACGCAGTAATGCTAATGAAGTGAAAAAGCTGATGTTTTATATCGATAACATAAATGCTTTCCCATTTTATTTACAAGTGACAGCTTGTAAATTTATTGTGCAAACGGAAATAAATTAAAGGGCCTTTTTGAACGACATGGTCAGTTTGCATTCACCCTCTTGTTACTGTGTTTAGCTCTAATAGATATGAGAGGAAAGGCAAAATGCTCTGTGTCCTCTGTGTGCCCTGGCAGGGGTAAATCCATGATCCCGAAGGTGTGATCAAGGAGGTGGTTTGCCCAGATCAAGTGTAGTCTGTTGATCGTGGATTGGAGAGCACGGAGGGATTGAAGTTGTCGAAGAGGAAACGTTTAGAGCTCGGCTGCTATTGGTGGATCTACATGATGGTCTAAGCCTCTGGTTTAGGCCTAAAGCCGATACAGTTTAGACTCAACGTGTGAGCTGTGGCTGCAGCTGCATCCCGACCACCAGGCTGGGGAGTGCGAAACACTGTCCGAGTCACAGCGAAGAAGTCGGAAGGAGAGTCACCTGTGGACCGCAATTTCTTCGTGAAGCGGGTGCTGCTCGAGTGCTGCGAGTTTCAAGCAACAGATATCTTCTGCTTGCAAGACTTCCCCAACAATGGATATTTTGATGTTACCTTCAAGAGTGTCGCAGCGTGCATCAAATTCTTGAACATGTTGTAGCCACCTAAAATGGCTGATTCCCGATTAGAATGGTCAAACCCCGATCTAAAATGGCGAACAAAAGAGGCTGATGGGAAAATCAGCCAACAGGACTCAAATGGACAGCTGCAGGCAAAACAGTGTATTCGGCTCTGGGGAAGTCGGCCCAGACCGATACCTGCAGCCATTAACATCACAACAACCCAGCCACCTGCACACTAAGCAGCCATCCCCGGGAACAATTGCTACACATTAGCAACGCAAAGCTGACCCAGACTTTTCGGCACCAGCAGTGGCTGTGACAAAGGAAGGTAGACGACCACCCCCCGATCAAGGAATCGCCCCATTATTGGAGCATATTGAACCAAGTGATTGGGACCAAGTCCAATTACTTGGGACCAGGGTCAAGGTCCGCCCCGAGAGGCGGGAAGCCCCTAGGGACTATAAAAATAGGGGCCAAGTTCAGATCGACCCTTCTCTTCCTGCTCGCAACCTTCGAGACCCTTCGACAAAGAACAAGTAAGTCTTACTCCAGTGATCGCTACCAGACAGGTGCTCCAGACTATCGACTTGTACCAGCCTTTTTGAATCCCGCAGGCCAGACCCAATTCGATAGACCATTCGTTTCCCTGACCTGGTGGGCCATTTACAAAGTTAAGTATTGGCCTTTAGTGGGAGGTAGTAGTCTAGAAGTAGGATTATTGTATAAGTATTTATTGCTGTATATAATAAATGATCATTGATTTAACTCTTACTAAGCGGTGTGCTGCATTATTAATCATTACTTGGACTTGAACCATGTGGCGGTATCAGAAAGATACCTGGCGACTCGTGAGCAACGGTGACAGAATTAGAGCTAATAAAACTAAGGCTAATAAGAGCAACAGTGTTCAAGGAAAAAGGTAACCAGAGTCCCCTGTCTATCCTGACTGCGGAGCCTCTGTTTACGCTACTGTCGCAGCAAAACCGGGTTGTTACACTGCACATGTACAACCCCCACGTCCCCGTGTCTGATGTGCCCACGTTCCTCGTCAGGTACGCTGAGCTGAAAAGTGGCAGCGTGCAAGTGAAAGACACCTTCGCCATCTGGACAAGTGAGCACCAGATCAAGGTGACTCTGAGAACAGACGGCGACGGAACCATCCTGCATCCCCCCTCCAGTTTCGCCATTGGAGGAAATCGAGCCTACTCTACTACGTGGGACAGCCACGAGTATGCCGCACCTGTGGCAAAACGGGGCATGTTGCCGCCAACTGCAATGTGACCTTCTGCAAAAACTGCAGGCAGGAGGGACACATGACTAAGGACTGCAAGGAAGACAAGTGCTGCAACCTGTGTGGGGAGGCCGGCCATCTTTACAGGGCCTGCCCGAAACGCGGGGCAACGTACGCACAAATCATCAGCAGCGGAGTCAAAAAGGCGACCACAGAGGAGGTTCATACACCCTCCACCGAAAATGACACCACGGCACAGAATGCGGAAAATCAACAGAAGGGCCCCCAACAAAAAGTGGAGGCCCCAGCTCACCCTGACAACTCAACCCCAACCTCATCTGACGAGGCAGACTCAATGGAAGAGGATGGAACCAAGAAACAAGAGCCCTGGGAAACGGTGAACAGGGACAAACGAAAGAGGGAACAAAAAAATGAACTGAAGAAACCCCCGATGGGGAGCGGCAAAAAGAGACACCTTCCAGCCAGCGGACTTAGCGCCAACACCTCCTCCGATGAGGGAAAACAAGACAAGAATCGGCCTCAAATAAAGAGGCAAAGTACCAACGTGGAACGGGAGGCACAGCCCCCCCAGACCACAGACAGGGCAGGAAATAAAGCACGCCGAGGTCATCAACCCCTGGTGGATGGGAACAGCAATATGACCAACGCCCACCAGACGCCGGATATTAAAAACAAGGCCACAGACCAACTCCAGAAAGTAACAAGCAGCAGCAACCCAGGCGAAGACCGGCCTGCAACCCCAACACCCACTGACTGCCACGACGGACGCCTGGGCTACACCACCCCCCCAATGCATCCCCGTCGAGTTCACGGGCCCAGTGCGGACCAGAACAGCTTTCCCAGCCCTGCAATTGTGTAACAGTTTGCGAGCACCATCGGCATGCTGGGGAACATCCAACAGCTGGAACAGCCAACTGTATAGACTCTGGACTCTGAGACTGGTAAATCTACCTTTTTACAATGGGTTTAAAATTGCATCTATTAATGTGCGAAGCATCAAAGATACTTTGCGGTGTGTAGCCACACTCAGCTACTTAGCAAAGGTGAAAGCCGACCTACTGTTCCTGCAGGAGTGCGGAATTCCGCACCTCAGCAACTACAGGCGCTGGTCGAGCTGGTGGTCCCACGGGCCATCCATCTGGTCAGGAGGAAACGACTGCCGCTCCTCCGGCCTGGGTATTCTGCTGCAGGGCGGCAACTTCACCATCTCCGACGTTAAGGAGGTAGTGGGCGGGCGCCTCCTTGTAGCAGACGTTAAATACAAAAACACCCCTCTCAGACTCATTAATGTGTCCGCCCCTGACGTAAAAAGTGAGCGGCTGGCAGTCCTTCAGCAACTCCCACTGCTGTTGGCCACCTCCAAGCCTGTCATTCTGGGCGGTGACTTCAACTGCATCATCGATGCGGCTGGACGATCCGGCAGACCCAACTGAAACTAGACGCTGCGTCCAGACTCCAGATGGGAACGGTAAAAGACGCCAAGCTGCTCGACGTCTTCAGCAACCCTGCAGATGGAGCGCAGCGTAGATACACATGGTCACGGCCAGACGGGTCCGTCCGCTCCAGGATAGATTTCTTCTTTGTGTCCCGAGCTTTCACGGTCAGGTCCATCGTCGTTACGCCAGTGTTCTTCTCTGACCACTGCCTCCTACTGGCCGACTGCCACCTGCAGGAAGACCAGGGGGCGGGCAGGGGGACATGGAAGCTGAATGTAAAACTGTTGACTCCAGAGAAGCTCGAGGAACTCAGGAGGGATTACAAAGGTTGGAGAACTGTGAAACCCCTCTTTCAGTCTCCACATCTCTGGTGGAAAGCAATCAAGGGGAACATCAAACGGTTTTTCACCCTCAAAGGCATTCAAAAGGTGAGAGAGAGACAAGGAGCCATGTCCAGGCTCCAGAAAAGTATGCAGAATTTGCTCCAGCTGCAGTCGATGGGTGTGGATGTCAAGGAGGATCTCCAAGAGGTGAAGAGCCAGCAAGCCTCGCTCTACACCTCGGAGGCCCCCAAGGTTATCTTCCGTTCCAGAGTCCGCTCCGTGGAGCAGGATGAAAAGTGCTCACGCTTCTTCTTCCAAAAGGTGCAAAGAGAGACCTCTGTGATCAGCAGCCTGAAGGAAGAAGATGGCTCTGTAAAGTCATCGCAGTCTGACATCCTGAGGATCAGCCAATCCTTTTATGCCGGACTGTATGACCTGAAGCCAACAGATAGCACTGTTTCCCAGACCTTCCTGTCGACTATCACGGAGGGAAAACCTGGACAAACCACGAACTCTGGATGAGCTGACAAAGGCCGTCAGTCCTTCGAGACGAGTAAAACTCCCGGAAGCGACGGCTTACCGGTCGAGTTGTATTCGGCTCTGTGAGACTGGATGGGCCCAGACCTGCTGGAAGTGTACGAGAGTATGCTTCTGGAAGGCAGCATGTCAGAGTCCATGAGGAAAGGCATCATCACCCTCATCTACAAGCAGAAGGGGGAAAGGGAAGAAATTCAAAATTGGCGACCCATTTCACTGTTGAATGTGGATTATAAAATTCTAGCCAAGCTCATCGCCAATTGGGTCAAGTCTGCTCTGGAGTCGGTGATCCACCCTGACCAGACCTGTGCTGTACCCGGCAGGAAGATCTCTGATAGCCTCGTGCTACTCAGGGATACGATCGCCTACGTGCAGGACAGGAGGGTGGACACCTGCCTCATCAGCCTTGACCAGGAGAAGGCTTTTGACAGAATATCGCACACCTACATGATGGATGTGCTCTCCAAAATGGGGTTTGGGGAGGGAATTCGCAATTGGATCAAACTGCTCTACACAAACATCTATAGCGCAGTCTCAATCAATGGGTGGGAATCAGAAAAGTTCCAGATCAAATCCGGAGTCAGGCAGGGCTGCCCTCTCTCCTCGGCCCTGTTTGTGTGCTGCATAGAACCTTTTGCCAAGTCCATCAGGAAGGTTCCGGGTATAAGAGGAGTGACGATCCCAGGCAGTGGAGGCGTGCAAGTCAAGGCCTCCCTGTACATGGACGCCGTCGCCGTCTTCTGCCCGGATCCCGCGTCTGTACGCAGGCTCTTGACCACCTGCGACCAGTTTGAACTGGCCTCGGGAGCCAAGGTAAACCGCGGCAAGAGTGAGGCCATGTTCTTTGGGAACTGGGCCGACCGGTCCTTTGTCCCCTTCACTGTCAGGTCAGATTACCTGAAGGTGCTGGGGATATGGTTCAGAGCTGCTGGGGCGTGCACCAAAACCTGAGAGGAGCGCATAGCAAAGGTATGGCAGAAACTGGGCTGGTGGGAGCAACGCTCCCTCTCCATTGCGGGAAAAACCCTGGTCATCAGGTGTGAGGCACTCTCGGTGTTACTGTACGTGGCGCAGGTCTGGCCCATAACCCGACCCTACGCCGCAGCAGTCACCCGGGCCATCTTCAAATTCATCTGGAGATCCAAGATAGACCATGTCCGAAGGGACAACATGTACAAACCTCTGGATAAGGGAAGGAGAAAAGTACCCAATGCCTCCCTCATCCTGATGGCCACCTTTGTGTGCAGCTGCAAAAGCTGTGCGTGGACCCCCAGTATGCAAACACCAAGTGTCACTACATACTGAGGTTCTACCTGTCCCCGGTGTTACGAAGGATGGGCCTGGCCTCATTGCCTCGGAACCCTCCAAGTAGTTGGACCGTGCTGTACCACCTGTCCTTCGTGGAAACGTTTTTGAAGAAAAGCACCTTTGACTACAAGGCAATGAAGCAGTGGTCAGCGTGTAATGTCCTCGAGGCCCTCAGGGAAAAGCAGACTGTGGAGGACGTTGGATGGTTCCCTGAGCAGACTGTCAGAGTCATCTGGCAGAACACCTCATCACCAGAACTTACAAACATGCACCAAGACCTAGCTTGGCTGGTGGTGCGAAGGGCCCTCACCGTCAGATTCTTCATGCACACCCGACGGCTCTGCGCCAATGCACGCTGCCCTCGGAGTGGCTGTGAGGGAAATTAGGCGGTCACCCACCTCCTTGTGGAATGTGCCTTTGCAAAGAAGGTCTGGAGAGCGATGCAGTGGTATTTGTCAAGGTTCATCCCGAGCAGCTCTGTGACACAGGACTCTGTGCTCTACGGACTGTTTCCAGGGACACACCGAGACAAACATCAACTGCTGCTGGAAGGTCATCAACTCGGTGAAAGACGCTCTTTGGTCTCCCCGAAACTTGCTGATCTTCCAGTGCAAAGAGTTGCCCTCGACCGAGTGTTGCAGATTGGCACATTCCAAGGTCCAGGACTACATGCTGAGGGACGCACTCAAGCTTGGGGCAGCTGCCGCCAAGGCGCAATGGGGAAAGACCCCTGTGTAAGGTCTTTCCAGCAAATGTACACCGTGGGGCGGGTAACAGTGTAAACCCCGGCCCGTCCCAGCCGGCTCTCAGATTCTGCCTCCGCCCGTTAGGAACTCTCTGATCCTCCCTCAACACCTCCGAATGCAGTCAGCTGGGACATTGTGTGGGTAACTGCGCGGAGAGAGAGCAGCCCCCCCCCCCCCCCAGCCGATGGGCCGGCCCGCCTCAGGCGCCGCCGCGCGGGGAGCCGCTGCCATTTGCCGGCCGCCCCGAGCTTGCCCGGCCCACAGCCGCGGCCCCGCCAACTCGACGCCAGGTGCGACTGTGAAGCGTCGGGGAGGCGGGAAGGACTGGGGCAGGCCTTTTTCGTGGGGGGGGGGGGCTCCGAGGCGTCGAAAGAAAATGAGACGAGGGGGGGCGGTGTTGGCCCCTGAGGGAGGGGGGGGTGTTGGCCCCTGAGGGTGAGGTATGTGTGTTGGCCCCTGAGGGAGGGGGGGGTGTTGGCCCCTGAGGGAGGGGGGGGGTGTTGGCCCCTGAGGGGGAGGGTGTTGGCCCCTGAGGGAGGGGGGGGGGGTGTCGGCCCCTGAGGGAGGGGGGGGGTGTTGGCCTCTGAGGGAGGGAGGGTGTGTTGGCCCCTGAGGGGGGGGAGTGTTGGCCCCTGAGGGGGAGGGTGTTGGCCCCTGAGGGAGGGGGGGTGTTGGCCCCTGAGGGAGGGGGGGTGTTGGTCCCTGAGGGAGAGGGTGTTGGCCCCTGAGGGGAGGGGGGTGTTGGCCCCTGAGGGGGAGGGTGTTGGCCCCTGAGGGGAGGGGGGTGTTGGCCCCTGAGGGGGAGGGTGTTGGCCCCTGAGGGAGGGGGGGTGTTGGCCCCTGAGGGAGAGGGGGGTTTTGTTGGCCCCTGAGGGAGGGGGGGTGTTGGCCCCTGAGGAAGGGGGGGCGGTGTTGGCACCTGAGGGGGGGGTGTTGGCCCCTGAGGGAGGGGTATGTGTGTTGGCCCCTGAGGGAGGGAGGGGTGTGTTGGCCCCTGAGGGAGCGGGGGAGTGTTGGCCCCTGAGGGGGGGGATTGTTGGCCCCTGAGGGGGGGGGGTGTTGGCCCCTGAGGGACGGGGGGTGTTGGCCCCTGAGGGAGAGGGGGAGGGTGTTGGCCCCTGAGGGAGGGGGGGGGCGGTGTTGGCCCCTGAGGAAGGGGGTGGGGTGTTGGCCCCTGAGGGGGGGGGTGTTGGCCCCTGAGGGGAGGGGGGTGTTGGCCCCTGAGGGAGGGGGGAGGTGGTGTTGGCCCCTGAGGGAGGGGGGTGTTGGCCCCTGAGGTAGGGGAGGGTGTTGGCCCCTGAGGGAGTGGGGGTGTTGGTCCCTGAGGGAGGGGGGGTGTTGGCCCCTGAGGGAGGGGGGTGTTGGCCCCTGAGGGAGGGGGGTGTTGGCCCCTGAGGGAGGGGGGGGGGTGTTGGCCCCTGAGGGAGGGGGAGTGTTGGCCCCTGAGGGAAGGGGGGGTGTTGGCCCCTGAGGGAGGGGGGGTGTTGGCCACTGAGGGAGGGGGGCGTGTTGGCCCCTGAGGGAGGGGGGGGTTGTTGGCCCCTGAGGGAAGGGGGGTTGTTGGCCACTGAGGGAGGGGGGTGTTGGCCCCTGAGGGAGGGGGGGTGTTGGCCCCTGAGGGAGAGGGGGGTGTTGGCCCCTGAGGGAAGGGGGGGTATTGGCCCCTGTGGGAGGGTGGGGGGTGTTGGCCCCTGAAGGAGGGGGGTGGTGTTGGCCCCTGAGGGAGGGGGGGTGTTGGCCCCTGAGGGAGAGGGGGTGTTGGCCCCTGAGGGAGGGGGAGGTGTTGGCCCCTGAGGGAGGGGGGTTGTTGGCCCCTGAGGGAGGGGGGGGGGGTTGCTGGCCCCTGAGGGGGGGGGCGTGGTCCCTGAGGGAGTTGGAGGGGTGTTGGCCACTGAGGGGGGTGGGGGGGGGTATTGGCCTCTGAGGGAGGTGGGGGGTTGTTGGCCCCTGAGGGAGGGGGGGTGTTGGCCCCTGAGGGAGGGGGGGTTTGGCCCCTGAGGGTGGGGGGGCTGTTGGCCCCTGAGGGAGGGGGGGGTTTGGCCCCTGAGGGAGGGGGCGGGGTGTTGGCCCATGAGGAAGGGGGGGGGTGTAGGCCCCTGAGGGAGGTGGGGGGGGGTTGGCCCCTGAGGGAGGGGGGGGGGGTTGTTGGCCCCTGAGGGAGGGGGGGTGTTGGCCCCTGAGGGAGGGGGGGGGGTGTTGGCCCCTGAGGGAGGCTGGGTGGGGTGGGGCCCCCTGAGGTAGAGAGGGGGGTGTGGTGTGTGGGGCCCCTGAAGGAGAGGGGGGGGTGTGGTGTGTGGGGCCCCTGAGGGAGAGGGGGGGGGTTGTGGGCCAAAAAAAAAACAGTGTAAACCCCCCTCGGTCTGGGTCATTAACACTCCAATGTATAAAACAAACATGACAATGTAAATGTTTAAGAAGGAATTGTAACGTAAAGAGCGATATGTGTGTAAGGTTATCAAAATTGAATGGAAGAAAGTGAAGGGAATGTGTAACTCTGATGGAAATGTACAGTCAAGATAATTCAAAATGTTCTGTAATGTTTATGATAGATTTTATGAATAAAGTATATTTTCTGGGGAAAAAAAGGGACATGGGAGAGGCTCCCTGTGCAGTTTGTTTGGGGGATGCCATTTATTGGTTTTCTCCTCTGTGTCCCTGTGTTTAGTTACAAAAGAGATTGGGTGTAAGCTTTAAGCAGTTTGTGACAACATGAGACGGTGGCAATATTACAGCAGTTTCTGGCAAACGTAAATCATAAAATTTACAGTGCAGAAGGTCATTCAGCCCATCGAGTCAGCACTGGCCCTTGGAAAAATTACCCTTCCGACGCCCACACCGCTACCCTTTCCCCATAACTCCACCCAACCGTTTTTTTTGGACACCAAGGGCAATGTTGCATGGCCAATCCACCTAACCTGCAAAGATGGACTGTGGGACGGAGCACCCGGAGGAAACCACACAGATACAGGGAGCACATGCTGACTCTGCACAGACTGCTGTTACTAATCTTGCTGCATGCGTATGGATACTGAGCAGTCACATCCGTGACCACCAAAAAAACCTCCAGACGACTTCCGGTTGCGGTGATGCACTGCTAAGCCGCACGTTTCGGCAGCTCCCGTTCTAACGGACTTTTGGGCTCTTATCGGGAGCCCCAACGGAATTTTTTTTCGACCTAACCCAGTGTGGGGTGATGAAGGAAGGAGTCCCCCCCGGGTGTGGATGCAAAGGAGCGGCGGTAGTGGCCAGATTGCGAAGGATCCTTTGGAGCAGCGGCAGAGAAGAGAAGGGAGAAGCAAGATGGCGGCGGATGGAGCCCAGATGGTTTGGGGCCCGGACCAGCAGGAGTTTCTCCGACGATGTGTGGAGGAGCTTAAGAAAGAGGTGCTGACGCCGATGCTACTGGCAATCGAGGGACTGAAGGAAGCACAAAAGGTCCAGGCGATGGAGCTCCGTGGAGTGAAGGCAAAGGCAGCCGAGAATGAAGACGAGATACAGGGCCTGGTGGTAAAAACGGAGACGCACGAGGCACTACACAAGAGGTGCATAGAAAGGCTGGAAGCCCTGGAGAACAGCTCGAGGAGGAAGAACCTACGGATTTTAGGTCTCCCCGAAGGAACAGAGGGAGCTGATGCTGGGGCGTATGTGAGCACGATGCTCCATACTCTAATGGGAGCTGAGGCCCCAACGGGCCCCCTGGAAGTGGAGGGAGCGTACCGGGTCCTCGTGAGAAGACCAAAGGCAGGGGAAACACCAAGAGCAATAGTGGTGAAGTTCCATCGCTACATGGACGGAGAGATGGTCCTGAGCTGCGCTAAGAAGGCACGGAGTAGCAAATGGGAGAATGCAGTGATACGGGTGTATCAGGACTGGAGTGCGGAGGTGGCGAGAAGGAGGGCGAGCTTTAACCGGGCCAAGGCGGTGCTCCATAGGAAGAAAGTCAAATTTGGGATGCTGCAGCCGGCGCGATTGTGGGTCACGCATCAGAGCAAGCACCACTACTTCGAGACGGCGGATGAGGAATGGACATTCATCCAAGAAGAGAAACTGGACTAGACTTGAGAGTTTGATGTTTGGAGAGAGGTAGCGAGGTGGTGACACAGGAATGTAAAGTGGGGAAAGGAGAGGGCTATTGTACAGCAATGTTGGACGGGGAATTTCTCTCCCCCCGATGGGGGACACACGAAGAAATGTGGGCGCCGGTGGAAAAAGGGACAGGGAAGAGGAATGAGGGAACTGCGCCATTAGGGGCGGGGCTGAGAAGAAAGTGCGGGTATTTTCCCGCGCTATGGAAATTATAGCGGGAAAACGGGCGCAGGAAGGAAGGGAGCCCCACACGCAGGGAGGTCAACAAAGAACAAAGAACAAAGAAATGTACAGCACAGGAACAGGCCCTTCGGCCCTCCAAGCCCGTGCCGACCATACTGCCCGACTAAACTACAATCTTCTACACTTCCTGGCTCCGTATCCTTCTATTCCCATCCTATTCATATATTTGTCAAGATGCCCCTTAAATGTCCCGATCGTCCCTGCTTCCACCACCTCCTCAGGTAGTGAGTTCCAGGCACCCACTACCCTCTGCGTAAAAAACTTGCCTCGTACATCTACTCTAAACCTTGCCCCTCTCACCTTAAACCTATGCCCCCTAGTAATTGACCCCTCTACCCTGGGGAAAAGCCTCTGACTATCCACTCTGTCTATGCCCCTCATAATTTTGTATACCTCTATCAGGTCTCCCCTCAACCTCCTTCGTTCCAGTGAGAACAAACCGAGTTTATTCAATCGCTCCTCATAGCTTATGCCCTCCATACCAGGCAACATTCTGGTAAATCTCTTCTGCACCCTCTCTAAAGCCTCCACATCCTTCTGGTAGTGTGGCGACCAGAATTGAACACTATACTCCAAGTGTGGCCTAACTAAGGTTCTATACAGCTGCAACATGACTTGCCAATTCTTATACTCAATGCCCCGGCCAATGAAGGCAAGCATGCCGTATGCCTTCTTGACTACCTTCTCCACCTGTGTTGCCCCTTTCAATGACCTGTGGACCTGTACTCCTAGATCTCTTTGACTTTCAATACTCTTGAGGGTTCTACCATTCACTGTATATTCCCTCCCTGCATTCGCCCTTCCAAAATGCATTACCTCACATTTGTCCGGATTAAACTCCATCTGCCATCTCTCCGCCCAAGTCTCCAGACAATCTAAATCCTGCTGTATCCTCAGACAGTCCTCATCGCTATCCGCAATTCCACCAACCTTTGTGTCGTCTGCAAACTTACTAATCAGACCAGTTACATTTTCCTCCAAATCATTTATATATACTACAAAGAGCAAAGGTCCCAGCACTGATCCCTGTGGAACACCACTGGTCACAGCCCTCCAATTAGAAAAGCATCCCTCCATTGCTACCCTCTGCCTTCTATGGCCTAGCCAGTTCTGTATCCACCTTGCCAGTTCACCCCTGATCCCGTGTGACTTCACCTTTTGTACTAGTCTACCATGAGGGACCTTGTCAAAGGCCTTACTGAAGTCCATATAGACAACATCTACTGCCCTACCTGCATCAATCATCTTAGTGACCTCCTCGAAAAACTCTATCAAGTTAGTGAGACACGACCTCCCCTTCACAAAACCATGCTGCCTCTCACTAATACTTCCATTTGCTTCCAAATGGGAGTAGATCCTGTCTCGAAGAATTCTCTCCAGTAATTTCCCTACCACTGAAGTAAGGCTCACCGGCCTGTAGTTCCCAGGATTATCCTTGCTACCCTTCTTATACAGAGGAACAACATTGGCTATTCTCCAGTCCTCCGGGACATCCCCTCCGGGTCAAAGAGTGAACGGGGAAAGCCGAGGTCAGCCAGAGTTAGCTGACTTCCGGAAGCAATATGGGGGGAGTAACCAAGCTAGAGGGGGATCTAGCGGGGGGGGGGGTGATCTAGCGGGGGGGGGGGGGGCGGGGGGGTTAACTGGGTTGCTGCTGCTGAGGGCAAGGGGGAGCTGGTAAGAGATGAGGTGGTCGGGGCGGGAGGGCGCTGCCTGGGGGACAGACGGGTGCGCGGGATCTGGATGGGGAGATGGCCTAAAAAAGGGGATGGTTAGTCGACGGGGAGGGGGGTGAATGGCCCTCCAATCCGGCTGATCACGTGGAACGTGAGAGGCTTAAATGGGCCGATTAAGAGGGCATGGGTGTTTGCGCACTTAAAGGGACTGAAGGTGGACGTAGTCATGCTCCAGGAGACGCACCTGAAGGTGGCGGATCAGGTTAGATTAAGAAAAGGATGGGTGGGACAGGTATTCCACTCAGGGTTGGACGCAAAATACAGAGGGGTGGCAATATTGGTGGGGAAACGTGTATCATTCGAGGCTAAGAATACAGTGGTGGACAGCGGGGGCAGGTATGTGATGGTGAGTGGCAGACTGCAGGGAGAGGCGGTTGTGCTGGTGAATGTATATGCCCTGAACTGGGATGATGCGGGATCTATGAAGCGAATGCTGGGACGTATCCCGGACCTGGAGGTGGGAAGCTTGGTAATGGGGGGGGGATTTTAACACAGTGCTGGAACCAGGGCTAGACCGGTCCAGATCCAGGACCGGGAGAAGGCCCGCAGCGGCCAAGGTGCTTAAGGGATTTATGGAACAAATGGGGGGAGTGGATCCGTGGAGATTCGCCAGGCCGATGGCTAAAGAGTTCTCTTTCTTCTCCCACGTCCATAAGGTATACTCCCGGATAGACTTTTTCGTTTTGGGAAGGGTACTGATCACGAAAGTGGCAGGAACGGAGTACTCGGCCATAGCTGTTTCAGACCATGCCCCGCATTGGGTGGATCTGGAACTAGGAGAGGAAAGGGAGCAGCGCCCACTCTGGCGACTAGATATGGGACTACTGGCGGACGAGGGGGTCTGCGGAAGGGTGAGGGGGTGTATTGAGCGATACCTGGAGGTCAACGACGATGGGGAGGTTCAGGTGGGGGTAGTATGGGAAGCGCTGAAGGCGGTGGTTAGAGGAGAGCTGATCTCCATCAGAGCCCACAAGGGGAAACAAGAGGGCAAAGAAAGAGAGAGATTAGTGGGGGAAATTTTGAGGGTGGATAAAAAATATGTGGAGGCCCCAGACGAAGGGCTATACAGGGAAAGACGAAGACTACAGACGGAGTTTGACCTGCTGACCACGGGAAAGGCAGAGGCACAGTGGAGGAAGGCACAGGGGATGCAATAAGAGTATGGGGAAAAGGCGAGCCGGCAGTTGGCCCACCAACTTCGGAAGAGGATGGCGGCGAGAGAGATCGGGGGGGGGTTAGGGACGAAACGGGAAATATGGAGCAGAGAGCAGGGAAAGTGAATGAGGTGTTCAAGACCTTTTATGAGAGGCTATATAAGTCCAACTCCCGGGGGGAAAAGAAGGAATGTCACACTTTCTGGACCAGCTAAGGTTCCCGAAGGTGAAGGGGCAGGAGGTGGCAGGTCTGGGGGTGCCAATCGAGGTGGATGAGGTGATTAAAGGACTGGGGAACATGCAGGCAGGGAAGGCCCCGGGACCAGACGGGTTTCTGGAGGAAGTCTACAGGAAGTATATGGATCTGTTGGCCCCGCTCTTGGCGAGAACCTTTAATGAGGCTAAGGAAAGGGGGATGCTACCCCCGACAATGTCGGAGGCGACGATATTGCTAATCCTGAAACGAGATAAAGACCCGCTGCAATGCGGGTCATACAGGCCTATCTCACTCCTAAATGTAGATGCCAAACTGCTGGCAAAAGTGATGGCGACAAGGATAAAGGATTGCGTCCCAGGGGTGGTGCATGACGACCAGACAGGGTTTGTAAAGGGGAGACAACTGAATGTTAATGTACGAAGGTTGCTGGGGGTGATGATGACGCCCCCACCGGAGGGGGAGGCAGAGATAGTGGCGGCGATGGATGCAGAGAAGGCATTCGATAGGGTGGAGTGGGACTATCTGTGGGAGGTGCTGAAGAGGTTTGGGTTCGGTGAGGGGTTTATTAGATGGGTCAGACTCTTATATGGGGCCCCGGTGGCAAGCGTAGTCACAAACTGGCAAAGATCGGGGTATTTTCGGCTACATAGGGGTACAAGACAAGGGTGTCCCCTGTCCCCGTTACTGTTCGCGTTGGCAATTGAACCACTGGCCATAGCGCAGAGGGATTCTAAGAAGTGGAGGGGGGTGCTTAGAGGGGGAGAGGAGCACCGAGTGTCGCTCTATGCAGATGATCTACTGCTATACGTTGCGGACCCGGTAGAGGGGATGCCAGAAGTAATGCAGATACTTAGGGAGTTTGGAGAGTTTTCGGGATACAAACTAAATATGGGGAAAAGCTAGCTTTTTGTAATGCACCCCGGGGAACAGGGAAGGGGGATAGATGCTCTGCCGCTGAGGAGAGTGGAAAGGAACTTCCGATACCTGGGGATCCAGGTGGCCAGGAACTGGGGACCCTGCATAGACTTAACCTGACGCGACTGGTGGAGCAAATGGAGGAGGACTTTAAGAGGTGGGATATGGTGCCGCTGTCGCTGGCGGGCAGAGTGCAGGCAGTTAAAATGGTGGTCCTCCCGAGGTTTCTTTTCGTGTTTCAGTGCCTCCCCATTCTGATCACAAAGGCCTTTTTTTAAAAAATAGACAGGAGCATAACGAGCTTTGTGTGGGCAGGAAAGACCCCGAGAGTAAAGAGGGGGTTCCTGCAGCATAGTAGGGACAGAGGGGGACTGGCGCTGCCGAGTTTGAGCGACTACTATTGGGCCGCCAATGTGTCGATGGTCTGTAAGTGGATGAGGGAGGAAGAGGGAGCAGCGTGGAAGAGACTGGAGATGGCGTCCTGTAAGGGAACGAGCCTAAAAGCGCTGGTGACGGCGCCGCTGCCGTTCTCCCCGAAAAGGTATACCACAAACCCAGTGGTGGTGGCAACCTTGAGGATCTGGGGGCAGTGGAGGCGACACAGGGGAGTGACGGGTGCCTCGGTGTGGTCCCCGATAAGGAATGACCACAGGTTTGTCCCAGGGAGGATGGATGGGGGGTTCCAGGGCTGGCAACGAGCAGGAATTAGGAAGCTGAGAGACCTGTTTATAGACAGGACGTTTGCAAGACTGGGAGTGCTAGAAGAAAAATATAAGTTGCCCCCGGGGAACGCCTTCCGGTATATGCAAGTGAGGACATTTGCGAGGCAACAGGTGAGGGAATTTCCGCTGCTCCCGACACAGGGGATCCAGGATAGAGTGATTTCCGGGGTATGGGTCGGGGAGGGCAAAGTGTCCGAAATATACCGGGAGATGAGGGACGAGGGGGAGGCGATGATAGAGGAGCTGAAGGGAAAATGGGAAGACGAGCTGGGGGAAGAGATTGAGGAGGGGCTATGGGCTGATGCCCTAAGTAGGGTAAATTCCTCGTCCTCGTGTGCCAGGCTTAGCCTGATTCAATTTAAGGTTCTACACAGAGCGCATATGACGGGAGCAAGACTGAGCAGGTTTTTCGGGGTGGAGGACAGGTGTGGGAGGTGCTCGGGAAGCTCAGCGAACCACACACACATGTTCTGGTCGTGTCCGGCACTGCATGAGTTCTGGGGGGGCGTGGCAAGGGTAATTTCAAAGGTGGTGAAGGTCCGGGTCAAGCCAGGCTGGGGGTTAGCGATATTTGGGGTTGCGGAAGAGCCGGGAGTGCAGGAGGCGAAAGAGGCCGATATTTTGGCCTTTGCGTCCCTAGTAGCCCGGCGTAGGATTCTACTCATGTGGAAGGAAGCGAAACCCCCGGGCGTGGAGGCCTGGGTAAACGACATGGCGGGGTTCATAAGATTGGCACGAACAAAATTTGCATTGAGAGGATCGGCTCAGGGGTTCTCCAGGCGGTGGCAACCGTTCCTTGACTATCTCACGGAACGATAATGAAGAGATAGAAATGACAGCAGCAGCAACCCAGGGGGGAGGGGGGAGGGGGGAGGGGGGAGGGGGGAAGCACTATTTTGTGTTTTTGCTATTTGTTTTTTCCTTTTTTTTTAGTTTTTGTTGTTAGTTCACTATATTATTTAAATAATGTTATTTACCAGTTAATGTATAATTCCTTGTTGAGTTGTAAAAACGGAAAAATGTTTGTTTGAAAAATTGTAATAAAATATACTTTAAAATAAAAAAACCTCCATACAATGAATATGGCCCAACAAACGAACCTGGCGGCAGCTTTGCTTATCACTGTTGACTCACAGCGTCAGGGACCCAGGTTCAATTCCAGCCTTCGGTGGCTCTGGAGTTTGCAGGTTCTCCCAGAGTCTGCGTGGATTTCCTCCGGGTACTCCGGTTTCCTCCCATACTCCAAAGATGTGAGTCTAGAGTCAGTACAAAGGTGAGCCTTTCTCAGACTTTGTTTGCAGTGAGTGCTGAATTTGGGTGCATTTGAGTGCTATAGAGAGTGTTTGGTGACGGAGGGAGCAAGGTGCTCCTTTCATTTAATTTCCTCAAAGAGCGAGAAGGGAGCCGGGAGTTTACAGAAAGTGCAGCTGACTGGGAGCAGAGTCGGAGGGCGGAGTTCCAGTTGGTCCACAGGGCAGCTACATTCTGTAAGGTAAGAGTGGATGGAGGCTAGGGCAGTTGCATGCTCCTCCTGTAGGATGTGGGTGGTGAGGGATACCACCGGTGTCCCCGCTGACTACACCTGCGGGAAGTGCACCCAACTCCAGCTCCTCAGAGACCGCGTTAGGGAGCTGGAGCTGGATGAGCGGATCATCCGGGAGGCAGAGGGGGTGATTGAGAAGAGTTACAGGGAGGTAGCCACACGCAAGGTACAGGACAAGAGTAGCTGGGTTACAGTCAGGGGAAGGAAAACAAACGGGCAGACAGTGCAGGGATCCCTTGTGGCTGTTCCCCTTCAAAACAAGTACACCATTTTGGATGCTGTTGGGGGGAAAGGGGAAGGCCCGAGCGGCCAGGTCTCTGGCACTGAGCCTCGCTCTGTGGCTCAGAAGGGAAGTGGGGAGAATAGAAAAGCAATAGTGATGGGAGACTCAATGGTTAGGGGACTAGATAGGAGATTCTGTGGTTGCGAGCGAGACTCCCAGAAGGTAAGTTGCCTCCCGGGTGCCAGGGTCAGGGATGTCTCAGATCGAGTCGACAGGATTCTTTTCTTTTAAATATTTTTATTGAGGTATTTGAAAATTTTTATAAAAATAACATTAACAGTGACATCAACATGGTATAAAAACATTTCCACCCCCATCCCAATCTTCACACACCCAACCATACAACAACAATATGGCCCCCCGACACGCCAAAGATCGCCACTTCCGGACTCGCCACCACCCTTGTTTTTAGTACCGTGGACATTGCCTCAGCAAAACTCTGCCAAAACCCTCTAAGCTTCGGGCATGCCCAGAACATGTGGACATGATTTGCTAGGCTTCCCACGCATCTCGCACACCTGTCCTCTACCCCGAAAAACATGCTCATCCTAGCCACTGTCATGTGTGCCTGGTGGACTACCTTAAATTGTATCAGGCTAAGCCTGGCACATGATGATGAGGTATTAACCCTGCTTAGGGCATCCGCCATAGACCCGCCTCTATCTCTCCTCCTAGCTCATCCTCCCACTTGCCCTTAAGCTCCTCCACTGGAGTTTCCTCCGTCTCCGAAAGCTCCTGGTAAATATCCGAAACCTTCCCCTACCCCACCCAGGTACTGGAAACTACTCTATCCTGTATCCCCCGCGGCGGCAGCAGCGGAAAGGCCGGAACCTGTTTTCTCAGTAAGTCTCGCACCTGCAAATACCCTGAACCCATTCCCTGCTGGCAATTCAAATTTATCCTCCAAGGCTTTCAAGCTGGGAGAGCTCCCATCTATAAATAGATCCCCCATCCTTCTAATTCCTGCCCTCTGCCATCTCCGGAACCCACCATCCAGCCTACCCGGTACGAACCGATGATTATTATAAATTGGGGTCCGATGCTCCCTCCACTCTCTCATATCTCCTCCATTGCCCCAGATTCTCAGAGCTGCCACCACCACTGGACTTGTGGAGTATCGGGCTGGCGAGAACGAAAGAGGTGCCGTTATCAGTGCTCCCAAACTGGTGTCTTTGCATGATGCCGCCTCCATCCGCTCCCATGCCGACCCCTCCCCCACTGCCCACTTCCTGATCATGGCTATATTAGCCACCCGGTAGTAATTGCAGATGTTCGGCAGCGCCAACCCACCCTCCCCCCGACTGCACTCCAGCAACACTTTCTTCACTCGCGGGGTTTTACCCGCCCACACAAAGCCCAAAATAACCTTATTCACCCGCTTGAAAAAGGCCTTTGGGATGAAGATGGGGAGGCACTGAAAGACAAACAGAAATCTGGGGAGGACCGTCATCTTCACGGTCTGTACCCTCCCTGCCAGTGATAGCGGGAGCTTGTCCCAGCTCTTAAACGCCCCTTCCATTTGATCTACCAGCCGGGATAGGTTTAACTTGTGCAGTGCCTCCCATTCCAGGGCCACCTGGATTCCCAGATACCGAAAGCTCTTTCCTACCATTCTAAGCAGCAGCTCTCCCAGTCTCTTCTCCTGCCCTCTTGCCTGGATCGCAAACATCTCACTTTTTCCCATGTTCAATTTATACCCCGAAAAAAACCTGGACCGTGACCGGTGCAGTGACCACCGAAAGAAGTAAGTCTTAATTCAACGCTCGCTACGAGATAGGCGCTCCTAGCTACCAATCCATACCAACTTTGAATCCCGCAGACTCAGAACCCAAACGAAAGGCCATTTGTTCCCCTGACCTGGTGGGCCAGTCTGAAGTTAAGTATAGGCCTGTTAGTTGTAGTAGTAGCTCAGACGTAGAATTTGTGCATGAGTAGCGATTACTGTGTATAATAAATGTGCTTTGATTTGAATCTTACTAATCGGTGTATTGAGTTATTGATCATTACTCGGACTTGAACCTCGTGGCGGTATCATAAAGATACCTGGCGACTCGAGAGCAAAGGTAATAAAACAGAGCAATTGAACCAACCGGAAAGTTAGCAACACTAGTCGCCACGTTCCGGCCCCTGTTCAGGGAGGCTGTTCCGGGAATTGAACCGTGCTGCTGGCCTGCCTTATTCTGCTTTCAAAGCCAGCGATTTAGCCCTGTGCTAAACAGCCCCTTATAGAAGAGAAGATATGTAGACAAATCTCAGAGAAGTTTTCAACTTTCCCAATTTTAGAATCATACAATGTCGACAGGGCCGAGTCAGTGGAACGGCACCTTTAGGAGGTCGATGCCGCTCGATGGCAGATTGGGTGGCACTGTGAGTATCATTGTACCGGGCCTCTGCTGCTATCTCTGGCCTCCGCACTGACATCATCAGCCAAGATCTCAGGGGATAACCCTTGACCTCTACAAGTCACCCCTGCAGCTTGGGGTGACCCTCGGAAATGCCAGGGATCTGTAATTGGCCAAGAATGTAACTACCATGCACGCTGCCTGGAAAACGGACACACGCATGCATGAATCGCATCTGGTGGACACACACAAGCTGCACATTGAGGGAGTGAAAGTCCTTTCGGTTTATGAAGAGGACTCCCTGGGTGAAGATTTTCCCTCATGTCCCCACTAATCCTTCTACCTCAATCAACTTAAATCTGTTCAAGACGGCAGCACGGTTGTGCAGTGATTAGCCCTGTTGCCTCACGGAGCCGAGGTCCCAGGTTCGATTCCGGCTCTGGGTCACTGTCCGTGTGGAGTTTGCACATTCTCCCCGTGTTTGTGTGGGTTTCAGCCCCACAACCCAAAGATGTGCAGGGTAGGTGGATTGGCCACGCTAAATTGTCCCATAATTGGAAAAATGAATTGGGTACTAGAAATAAAAATAAAAAAATCTGTTCAATTCCCAGCCCCTCAGTTCACTATGGCTGAAAGGTCTTAGCGATCTTTCCCATTACGCCCCTGCGGCCGCTGCCCCAACGTTGGTGCACTAGGGACAGGTAGAACCTGCTCCATGGTCTGATTCCTCCCATCAAAACCTCTCACTATCGGTTACACCAGCTGCTGCCTCCTGAATGCTCTTCCCCTTTAAGAGGGGAGGCGTCTTTAGACAGGCTAACTGTAGCTCGAGCACATGCCTGGGCCCTGCTGAACAATCAGTCAGCAGTGTCCCTCTCCCTGGGCTGAAGACTACAATTATTGAGATAAGGCATGATGGTGGGTGCTTTCTGCATTACCTTGACCATGTGGACCATTCATTGCAGCTAATCTGCAATACTGTCACATTCCAACAGATGTCGCCATCTTGCAGTGGTGCCAATATTCGAAGGAATGAGTAAGAAACCAGGGACTGGATTCTCTGGTCGCCGACGCCAAAACCGCATTTGGCGACCGGACGGAGAAGCCAAGTTTACCACAGAATCGGGGGCGGCGCTGCTTTCGCGATGCTCCGTCCCCTCCAAAGCGGCGTATTCGCAGAGCACTTTGCCACGTACGCCTGAGCCCCCCCCCCCCCCAATGCTCTGCCCCCGACCGGCTGAATTCCCGACGGCGTGGATCTCTCAAGGTCTCACCCGCCAGGAACTTGGCACTTGGCTGCGGACTCAGTACAGCACCGTCACAGTCGGGGGAGGGCCGATCCGCGGGCAGGGAGGGGGGGACATTATTCAGGGGGCACTGTCGGGGGGGTGGTCCAGTGCACACGAGCCGGTTGAAGGGGGGGATTATTTTGCGGGCTGGGTCCACGAGAGGCCTCCGTCATGACGCATGGCGCAGCTGCTGCAGGCCACTGCCGTGCGCATGCACAGCCACGGGCCCGGCAATTCTCCGGGGCAGAGCGGCAGCTCGAGCCGGGTGCTCTGTGCTGCCGTCCGGCTAGCCACTAGCAAAACGGGGAATCGGTGGCCTTTTTGCGCCAGTTTTCCTGGTGTAAAACGCCCCCATTCCCACGCCCGTGTGGGGACACAGCCCCAGAATCGGAGAGTCCAGCCCCTGATGGGGGATTTTTCAATGTCATTCATTGCATTCGCCCCCCCCAAGCTGTCAGAGCGAATGAACAATTTGGCCTTTCAGCGGGATTGGAGATTCCCAGCCACGAACGTGGTCGGAGAATCCTGGCCCTGATATTTGTCATTTTTCCTGCCTCATCCTATCCTCTACATCTTTTCAAAAAATTTAGAGAACCCAATTAATTTTTCCAATTGAGGGGCAATTTAGCGCGGCCAACCCACCTACCCTGCACATCTTTGGGTTGTGGGGGCGAAACCCACACAGACACGGTGAGAATGTGCAAACTCCACACAGACAGTGACCCAGGGCCGGGATCGAACCCTGGTCCTTGCAGGGGATGTCCTGCGGCTGTATTGCTCGAGGAGGAGGAGGAGGAAGCTGCAGCAGCGGAGCGTGTCACAGAGGAACAGGTGGTAGGCGCCCGCGATAGAGAGCCGGCCACCGACCAGGCCGAGGAGGAGGAGGTGCCAAGGAGGCGCTGCATGAGGCCTCATGTATACCGGCACCACCTGTCATTCGAGGAGCTGCAGGACCGGGCGTGCCATCGAAGACTTTGGCTAAGCAGAGAGACCGTACGACATATCTGCCAGGTCAAGGCACACCTGGCACTGCGGGGGTATGGGGAAGGACACCTGCTCCCGGTGGCCATCCAGGTGACGGTTGCCCTGAACGTCGACACACGGGATCTTTCCAGGCGCCATGTGGGGACCTGTCTGACATCTCATAGACCTTGATGCACAGGTACATCTGTACCCTCACAGAGGCCCTATATGCCCAGGCGACACAATACATCCACTTCAACATGGACCGAGCCGACCAGGATGCCAGGGCTGCGGGGTTTAATGCCATCGCCGGGATGCCCCCCTCTGGGCACCTGCAGATAACTGTACTATTCACAAAACAAAAGGGGTTCCACTCAATGAACGTGCAGCTGATATGTGACCATCAGATGCGCATCCGACACGTTTGCGCCCGATATCCGGGAACAGTGCATGGCTCATTTTCCTGGCACATTCGACGATTCCTTACATTTTTGAGACTCCTCCCTCCCCAGCTGGGGGTTTGGCTCCTGGGTGACAGGCGTTATCTGCTGCGATCGTGGCTGATGACACCTATCCGCAGATCACAGACTGACGTAGAGAGCCGCTACAGCGACGCCCATGCAGTGACCAGGGGTGTGATCGAGCGGTGTGTTGGCCTCCTGAAGATGCGGTTCGGGTGCCTGGACCACTCTGGAAGGGCCCTCCAGTATGATGCTGAGAGGGTCGCCCGCATCGTGGCGGCCTTCTGCAACCTCCACAGCATCGCGCAGCAGAGGGGCGATGGGCTGGAGGAGGAGGTGGAACACCAGGCCTTGTCTGACGAGGAGGATGCGGGGAGGGTGAGCATGGGCAGGACATGGGGCCCAGGCAGCGGGAGACCGCACCAGGGCCAACGCGCACGGGGACCTCTGATCGTGATCGCCTCCAGGTTCACTCACCAGGAGTTGGGGGGGGGGGGGGCAGGGGCACACCTCACCGCCCCCCCCCTCCGCCCGACAACCCCTGCCTGCAACTCCCTCTGTGATACATAAATGCCGCACTATGGGCTGGGGCCATGAGTTGGCAGTAACAGCGGGTCTGGTTTATGGGATGGGGATGATGACAACCCGCTCTGCGATCAGCTCTGGTGCTCTGCATCATTTGACAGTGTGTGACTCTCCATCACACGGTCCCATCGAATCCCCTGGGGTGGCGGTGGTGGGGACAGTCGGGTAGGGGATGGTGGAGACCAGGCCACCCACATGCCCATTCCCCTTCCAACATCCGCCCATTTGCCCCCCAGGCCAGCTCAGACCAGCCCTCGCCTCACACCCATCAGACAGAGCACCAAGGCAGGTTGTAACAGTGGTAACAGGTGTTTAACGTGAACAAATATATACAGATTTGTGCCCCCGCCCCTATAACTAAACTGTGCCCTGGACCCGTGCCAATGTAACTGGTGTCCAACTGTCTGCCCTTATGGGCCCTAACGCTACGTCTAGGTGGGTCCCCAGATGGTACAGCAGGAGTGGAGGCAGCCTGTTGTGATTTATGCCCATTGACCTGGATGCCCCTTGGCGGGTGTCTTCTGGGGCGGCCCGGCCTGGATGGGCCCGGCTGCTGCCTGCGTGTCCCAGGTGGCGTAGTGCCGTCGCGTTCCGCCCGCTGCTACCAGCTGCAGCAGGGAGAGGAAGGATGGGGGAGTCCGAGCTGCTGTGGTGTTCCGGCACCTCCCCTGCAGGAGTCACTGGCACAGGCCTCATCACCTCCTCACCCCTCGGAGTGTCCCTTAAGACATCGGGGGTGGCGAAGGGTCTACTCAGGCTCATGGAGCAGTGGGGGGGGGGGGAGGGGGGGGGATCCGTGGAGATTTAGATTCTCTCATTGAAGAAGGCATGGACAATGGGGCCACCTCCTTCGCTGTCTTTCACTGCTTCCTCATTTTTTTCTTCTTTTTTCTACAAATTCAGAGTATCCAATTATTTTTTTTCCAATTAAGGGGCAATTTAACGTGGCAATTCCACCTAGCCTGCACATCTTTGGGTTGTGGGGGTGAAACCCACGCAGACACGGGGAGAATGTGCAAACTCCACACGGGCAGTGACCCAGGGCCGATATTCGAACTGGGGTCCTCAGGGCCGTAGTCCCAGTGCTGACCACATGGCGCCACGTGATGCCCTTTCACTGCTCCCTAATGGTGTTACATATTCCCTGATTCAGTGAGGGGTCAAAATGGAGAATGTTCATTCGGGAAGGCACCAAACACATGGAGAGGCTGAGAGGCGAGGTTGAGACGGGGGAGGCGGAGCAGAAACAAACTCATGGACACAACCCTCCAAAACCCACAGATTGTGCACTGGATGTATCAGCCCTCTGAAAACCCGGGGGGGGGGGGGGGGCTCTGAGTGGAAGAGAAAAGAGAAACCTCCTTGATTTGGAGCGCCAGCCGAACACAGGGAGTAGACCCGCCCCCTGCAACCAGTTACCAGTCCCGTCGCGGTATCCCTGTGAGTGGCGGTACAGTAGGCCAATAGGAAGGAGAGGAAGGCGGGTTCCCAGTTTGACTGCCATCTATTGAACCAATCGCCTGTTGCTGTAGCCCAGTAACCAATGCCCGGTGATATGCAAATAAGATAGATTTACACTGATCCCAAAACTAATTTTCCATTCATTTTAAAATCCGATTGGAAATCCCGACCGCAGCTGGATTGTGGCAACAGTTTTCTCCAAAGGATTCTGTCGAACCGCAATGTCAATATACAGTCACGTTGATGTAGAAGCTATTATCTCTGTAGGACACGAGAGAGAAACTGCAGTTAGATAATGGCTTATTAGTATGTATAATTTTTGGGACGGGGACATAGGGAGGCTCCCTCTGCAGTTTGTTCGGGGGATGCCATTTATTGGTTTTCTCTTCTATGTCCCTGTGTTTAGTTGCAAAAGAGATTGGGTTGAAGCAGTTGTGAGACAACATGAGAAGGTGGCAATATTACAGCAGTTTTTGGTAAATGTAGATCTTAAAATTTACATGATGTCGAGATGCCGGTGTTGGACTGGGGTGAGCACAGTACGAAGTCTATGACCTGAGGAAGGAGCAGCGCTCGGAAAGCTAGTGACATCTAAACAAACCTGTTGGACTTTAACCTGGTGTTGTAAGACTTCGTACTATAACATTTACAGTGCAGAATGTCATTCAGCCCATCGAGTCTGCACAGGCCCTTGGAAAGAGCACCCAACCGACGCCCACACCGCTACCCTTTCCCCATAACTCCACCCAACCTTTTTTTTGGGCACAAAGGGCAATTTAGCATGGCCAATCCACCTAACCTGCAAAGCTGGACTGTGGGAGGAAACCGCAGCACCCGGAGGAAACCCACACAGATACAGGGACCACACGCTGACTCTGCACAGACTGCTGTTACTAATCTTGCTGCATGCGTATGGATACTGAGCAGTCACATCCGTGACCAACAGAAAAACCTCCAGACAATGAATATGGCCCAACAAACGAACCTAGCGGCAGCTTTGCTTATCACTGTTGACTCACAGCGTCAGGGACTCAGGTTCAATTCCAGCCTTCGGTGGCTCTGGAGTTTGCAGGTTCTCACAGAGTCTGTGTGGATTCCCTCCGGGTACTCCGGTTTCCTCCCATACTCCAAAGATGTGAGTCTAGAGTCAGTACAAAGGTGAGCCAGCTACAGTGCAGACTTTGTTTGCACTGAGTGCTGAATTTGGGTGCATTTGAGTGCTATAGAGAGTGTTTGGTGACGGAGGGAGCAAGGTGCTCCTTTCATTTAATTTCCTCAAAGAGGGAGATGGGAGCCGGGAGTTTACAGAGAGTGCAGCTGACTGGGAGCAGAGTCGGAGGGCGGAGTTCCAGTTGGTCCACAGGGCAGCTACATTCTGTAAGCCATGATGTGGAGATGCCGGCGTTGGACTGGGGTGAGCACAGTACGAAGTCTTACAACACCAGGTTAAAGTCCAACAGGTTTGTTTCGATGTCACTAGCTTTCGGAGCGCTGCTCCTTCCTCAGGTGAATGAAGAGGTCTGTTCCAGAAACACATATATCGACAAATTCAAAGATGCCAAACAATGCTTGGAATGCGACCATTTGCAGTGATTAAATCTTTCCAGATCCTGTAAGGTAAGGTACACATTCTGTATCGTAAGAGGGGATGGAGGCTAGGGCAGTTGCATGCTCCTCCTGTAGGATGTGGGTGGTGAGGGATACCACCGGTGACTACACCTGCAGGAAGTGCACCCAACTGCAGCTCCTCAGAGACCCCGTTAGGGAGCTGGAGCTGGATGAACGGATCATCCGGGAGGCAGAGTGGGTGATAGAGAAGAGTTACAGAGAGGTAGCCACACCCAAGGTACTGGACAAGTGTAGCTGGGTTACAGTCAGGGGAAGGAAAACGAACGGGCAGACAGTGCAGGGATCCCTCGTGGCTGTTCCCCTTCAAAACAAGTACACCATTTTGGATGTTGGGGGAAAAGGGGAAGGCCCAAGCGGCCAGGTCCCTGGCGCTGAGCCTGGCTCTGTGGCTCAGAAGGGAAGTGGGGAGAATAGAAAAGCAATAGTGAAAGGAGACTCAATGGTTAGGGGAATAGATAGGCGATTCTGTGGTTGCGAGCGAGACTCCCGGAAGGTTAGTTGCCTCCCGGGTGCCAGGGTCAGGGATGTCTCAGATCGAGTCGACAGGATTCTTTGCTTTTAAATATTTTTATTGAGGTATTTGAAAATTTTTATAAAAATAACATTAACAGTGACATCAACATGGTATAAAAACATTTCCACCCCCATCCCAATCTTCACACACCCAACCATAAAACAACAATACGGCCCCCCCCCCCGTAACCCCCCCCCCCCGCCCCCCTCCCTCCCCTTGGAATACTGCATCTGCTGACATTTTAATTTTTCCCGAGAAAGTCGACAAACGGCTGCCACCTCCGGGTGAACCCGACCATTGACCCTCCGAAGGCGAACTTTATCTTCTCGAGACTGAGAGACCCGGCCATGTCACTGACCCAGGTCTCTACACTCGGGGGCTTCGAGTCCCTCCACAGTAACCAGATCCGTCTCCGGGCTACCAGGGAGGCAAAGGCCAAGACGTCAGCCTCTTTCGCCCCCTGAACTCCCGGCTCTTCCGACACGCCAAAGATCGTTACCTCCGGCCTCGGAACCACCCGTGTTTTTAGCACCGTGGACATTGCCTCAGCAAAACCCTGCCAACACCCTCTACGCTTCGGGCATGCCCAGAACATGTGGACATGATTTGCTGGGCTTCCCGTGCACCTCGCACACCTGTCCTCTACCCCGAAAAACATGCTCATCCTAGCCACTGTCATGTGTGTCCGGTGGACTACCTTAAATTGTATCAGGCTAAGCCTGGCACATGATGAGGAGGTATTAACCCTGCTTAGGGCATCCGCCCATAGACCCGCCTCTATCTCTCCTCCTAGCTCGTCCTCCCACTTGCCCTTAAGCTCCTCCACCGGAGTTTCCTCCGTCTCCGAAAGCTCCTGGTAAATATCTGATACCTTCCCCTCCCCCACCCAGGTACTGGAAACTACTCTATCCTGTATCCCCCGTGGCGGCAGCAGCGGAAAGGCCGGAACCTGTTTTCTCAGGAAGTCTCGCACCTGCAAATACCCTGAACCCATTCCCTGCTGGCAATTCAAATTTATCCTCCAAAGCTTTCAAGCTGGGAGAGCTCCCATCTATAAATAGTTCCCCCATCCTTCTAATTCCTGCCCTCTGCCATCTCCGGAACCCACCATCCAGCCTACCCGGTACAAACCGATGATTATTATAAATTGGGGTCCGATGCTCCCTCCACTCTCTCATATCTCCTCCATTGCCCCAGATTCTCAGAGCTGCCACCACCACCGGACTTGTGGAGTATCGGGCCGGCGAGAACGGAAGAGGTGCCGTTATGTGCTCCCAAACTGGTGTCTTTGCATGATGCCGCCTCCATCCGCTCCCATGCCGACCCCTCCCCCACTGCCCACTTCCTGACCATGGCTATATTAGCCACCCGGTAGTAATTGCAGATGTTCGGCAGCGCCAACCCACCCTCCCCCCGACTGCGCTCCAGCAACACTTTCTTCACTCGCGGGGTTTTACCCGCCACACAAAGCCCAAAATAACCTTATTCACCCGCTTGAAAAAGGCCTTTGGGATGAAGATGGGGAGGTACTTAAAGCAAATAGAAATCTGGGGAGGACCGTCATCTTCACGGTCTGTACCCTCCCCGCCAGTGATAGCGGGAGCTTGTCCCAGCTCTTAAACGCCCCTTCCATTTGATCTACCAGCCGGGATAGGTTTAACTTGTGCAGTGGCTCCCATTCCCGAGCCACCTGGATTCCCAGATACCGAAAGCTCTTTCCTGCCATTCTAAGCGGCAGCTCTCCCAGTCTCTTCTCCTGCCCTCTTGCCTGGATCGCGAACTTCTGACTTTTCCCCATGTTCAATTTATACCCTGAATAATTGCGAAATTCCCCCAGGATTCGCATTACTTCCCCCATCCCCTCCAACCGTGTCTGAAATATACAAGAGCAGGTCACCTGCGGAAAGCGAGACCTGATGCTCCACACCCCCAAACCAGCCTTTTCCAGTTCCTAGAGGCTCTTAACGCCATGGCCAATGGCTCTATGGCCAGGGCAAACAGTAACGACCTCAGCTGGTTCGGACGCACACTCACTACTGGTGCCTGATAGAGCAGCGCACTCAGTCAATAAAGCCCTCACCAAACCCAAACCTTCCCAGCGCCTCCCACAGGTAATTCCACTCCACCCGATTGAAAGCCTTCTCCACATCCATCGCTACGACCACCTCCACCTCCTCTCCTTCTGAGGGCATCATAATAACATTCAAAAGCCTTCGAACATTGGCCTTGAGTTCCCTGCCCTTTACAAATCCCGTCTGGTCTTCCCCTATCACCCCCGGGACACAGTTCTCTATTCTTCTGGCCAGTAGCTTAGCCAACGGTTTGGAATCCACATTCAGTCGAGAAATTGGCCTGTATGACCCGCATTGCTCCGGATCCTTCTCCCATTTCAGGATCAATGAAATCCAGGCCTGCGACATTGTTGTGGGGAGGACTCCCTTCTCTCTTGCTTCATTAAATGTCCTCACCAGTAGTGGGCTCAATATCTCTGTAAACCTCTTATAGAATTTCACCGGGTAGCGTCAGGCCCCGGGGCCGTGCCCGACTGCAGGCCCTCCAGCCCCTTGATTATTTCCTCAACCTCGATTGGGTCTCCCAGCCCTTCCACCAGATCCTGATCTACCCTCGGAAACCTCAACTGATCCAAAAACCTCCTCATCCCTTCCACCCCAGCCGGGGGTTCTGACTCATATAATTTACTATGGAAGTCCTTAAACACCTCATTCACCCCACTGGGTCCAGGACAGTATTCCCGCCTCTACTCTTTACTTTACCTATCTCCCTAGGCAGCCTCCCTTTACCTGAGCGGGTGCGCCAACATTCGTTTTTTTTTAACAAACAGTTTTATTGAGGTATGTTTTGGCATTGTAAACAGTTACAGATTACAGAAATGTGCAAACATCAACAGAAAATCAACAGTTCAACCGAACCATAATGCACATCCGCTCCTCTCCCATAACCACCACCCGCCTATTTATCCCTCCTACTCGACTCTAATCTCCCCCGACCCCCCTTCTGACGTTCACTCTCCTGCGAAGAAGTCGATGAATGGTTGCCACCTTCGGGCGAACCCCAATACAGATCCCCTCAAGGCGAACTTGATTTTTTTCCAGACCCAGAAAACTCGACATGCCCGAAAGCCATAGTTTGGTCTTCGGGGGCTTTGAGTCCCTCCATGTCAGCAGTATTCGTCGCCGGGCTATCAGGAAAGCAAAGGCTAGAACGTCAGCCTCTTTCTCCTCCTGGACTCCCAAGTCTTCCGAAACCCTTAAAATTGCCACCTCTGGACTCATCACCACCATTGTTTTCAGTACCTGGGACATGACACCCGCAAATCCCTCCCAGTACCCCCTAAGCTTAGGACATGCCCAAAACATGTGAATGTGGTTCGCTGGTCCTCCCGCGCATCTAGCGCACTTGTCCTCTACCCCAAAGAATTTGCTCATCCGAGCCACTGTCATGTGGGCCCGGTGAACGACATTAAACTGAATCAGGCTGAGCCTGGCACATGTTGCGGTTGAGTTTACCCAACTCAAGGCTTCCGCCCACAGCCCGTCCCCCATCTCCCCGCCGCGTTCCTCCTCCCATTTCAGTTCCTCCGTCTGGGACTCTTCCCCCTTCATGAGCACCTTCTAAATATCCGGGACTCTATCCTCTCCTCCTTCTCCTCGAGAGACTATTCTGTCCTGGATCCCTATTGGCGGGAGGCGTGGGAAGGATGGGACCTGTCTGCGTGTAAAGTCCCCCACTTGTAAGTACCTGAAGTCATTTCCCCTTACCAGCCCAAATTTCTCCTCCAAAGCCCTCATGCTCGCAAAGCTCCCCTACAGGAACACATCGTCCACCCTCCTCACCCCCGCCCGCCGCCATGTTCGAAACCCACCATCCATGTTCCCGGGGGCGAGTCGATGATTGCCACATATTGGAGCATAATATAATAAGGAGCATTCGTTTGCGTTTTTGTTGCAAATAAAGAAATGTTCATGAGCAATTGTACGATCCTGAGCTTGACTGCCAAGCCAGGAAAAATGTGTATACACTGCTATGATTTTGTTTGTATGGTTTAGGAAGTTAGAGTGATGAAATGTTAAAATGAGTGTCGTGTATTAAGGATAGTTGGAGGTTCCCATTTTCTTGTTTTGTAATGCATGTCCCTGTTTGACATAGCGTCCCTCAGAATTGTCAGTTAAAATCTTTTTGCATAGTTATGGTCAGTGTAGAGGCCATGAAAGAAGTGCTCACTGGGTCTGGGAATGAATACAACGCAGTTATGTGATCCATCACGCTTCGCGTTAGGATCACAAGGAGGAGTGTAGCCACCTAAATTGGCCAACTCCCGATTTAAAATGGCGAACGGCAAAGGCTGAAGGGAAATTCAGCCAACACAGACAGAAACCAGCAGGTGCAGGTTTGCTGTGTATTTAACCCTGCAAAAGCCCAGACAGCATCGATACCAGCGACCATCAGCATAATAATGTAGCAGCCATCTACATACTAATGAGCAATCCCTGGGAACAATAGCAACATTTGGAACACACAAAACTAAGCCAGACTCCCCGGTGCCAGCAGGAGCCAACACAAAAGAGGTTAACGAACACCTCAAGACCGCCCATCGATCAGGGAACCGCTCCAGTATTGGCGAAATCGAACCAAGCGATTGGAACAAAGACCAATCACTTGGGACCAGGTACAGGGTCCGCCCCGAAAAGCGGGAAGCCCCTGGGGACTATAAAGTTAAGCCCCCAAGTTCAACTTGCTCACTTCTTCCTGCCCGGGTCACACCAGCAACTTCGAACCAACCTTGACCGTGACTGGTGCAGTGACCACCAAAAGAAGTAAGTCTTGATTCAACGCTCGCGACGAGATAGGTGCTCCTAGCTACCAATCCGTAGCAACTTCGAATCCCGCAGACTCAGAACCCGAACGAAAGGCCATTTGTTCCCCTGACCTGGTGGGCCAGTCCGAAGTTAAGTATAGGCCTGTTAGTTGTAGAAGTAGCTTAGACGTAGAATTTGTGCATGAGTAGCGATTACTGTGAAGAATAAATGTGCTTTGATTTGAATCTTACTAATCGGTGTATTGGGTTATTGATCATTACTTGGACTTGAACCTCGTGGCGGTATCATAAAGATACCTGGCGACTCGAGAGCAAAGGTAATAAAACAGAGCAATTGAACCAACCGGAAAGTTAGCAACACTAGTCGCCACGTTCCGGCCCCTGTTTAGGGAACAGTTACGGGAATTGAATCGTGCTGCTGGCCTGCCTTATTCTGCTTTCAAAGCCAGTGATTTAGCCCTGTGCTAAACAGCCCCTTATAGAAGAGAAGATATGTAGACAAATTTTAGAATCATACGATGTCGACAGGGCCGAGTCAGTGGAACGGCACCTTTAGGAGGTCGATGCCGCTCGATGGCAGATTGGGTGGCACTGTGAGTATCATTGTACCGGGCCTCTGCTGCTATCTCTGGCCTCCGCACTGACATCATCAGCCAAGATCTATGGGGATAACCCTTGACCTCTACAAGTCACCCCTGCAGCCTGGGGTGACCCTCGGAAATGCCAGCGATCTGTAATTGGCCAAGAATGTAACTACCATGCACGCTGCCTGGAAAACGGACACACGCGTGCATGAATCGCATCTGGTGGACACACACAAGCTGCACATTGAGGGAGTGGAACTCCTTCCGGTTTATGAAGAGGACTCCCTGGATGAAGATTTTCCCTCATGTCCCCACTAATCCTTCTACCTCAATCAACTTAAATCTGTTCAAGAGGGCAGCACGGTTGTGCAGTGGTTAGCCCTGTTGCCTCACGGCGCCGAGGTCCCAGGTTCGATTCCGGCTCTGGGTCACTGTCCGTGTGGAGTTTGCACATTCTCCCCGTGTTGTGTGGGTTTCACCCCACAACCCAAAGATGTGCAGGGTAGGTGGATTGGCCACGCTAAATTGTCCCATAATTGGAAAAATGAATTGGGTACTCTAAATAAAAATTTAAAAACCTGTTCAATTCCCAGCCCCTCAGTTCACTATGGCTGAAAGGTCTTAGCGATCTTTCCCTTTACGCCCCTGCGGCCGCTGCCCCAACATTGGTGCACCGGGGACAGGTCGCACCTGCTCCATGGTCTGATTCCTCCCATCAAAACCTCTCACTATCGGTTACACCAGCTGCTGCCTCCTGAATGCTCTTCCCCTTTAAGAGGGGGGGCATCTTTAGACAGGCTAACTGTAGCTCGAGCACATGCCTGGGCCCTGCTGAACAATCAGTCAGCAGTGTCCCTCTCCCTGGGCTGAAGACTACAATTATTGAGATAAGGCATGATGGTGGGTGCTTTCTGCATTACCTTGACCATGTGGACCATTCATTGCAGCTAAGCTGCAATACTGTCACATTCCAACAGATGTCGCCATCTTGCAGTGGTGCCAATATTCGAAGGAATGAGTAAGAAACCAGGGACTGGATTCTCTGGTCGCCGACGCCAAAACCGCATTTGGCGACCGGCCGGAGAATCCACGTCTACCACAGAATCAGGGGCGGCGCTGCTTTCGCGATGCTCCATCCCCTCCAAAGCGGCGTATTCGCAGAGCACTTTGCCACGTACGCCTGAGAGCCCCCCATCCAATGCTCAGCTCCCGACCGGCTGAATTCCCGACGGCGTGGATCTCTCAAGGTCTCACCCGTCAGGAACTTGGCTGCGGACTCAGTACAGCACCGTCACAGTCGGGGGAGGGCCGATCCGCGGGCAGGGGGGGACATTATTCTGGGGGCACTGTCGGGGGGTGGTCCAGTGCACACGAGCCGGTTGAAGGGGGGGATTATTTCGCGGGCTGGGTCCGCGAGAGGCCTCCGTCATGACGCACGGCGCAGCTGCTGCAGGCCACCGCCGTGCGCATGCACAGCCACGGGCCCGGCAATTCTCCAGGGCAGAGCGGCAGCTCGAGCCGGGTGCTCTGTGCTGCCGTCCGGCTAGCCACTAGCAAAACGGGGAATCGGTGGCCTTTTTGCGCCGGTTTTCCTGGTGTAAAACACCCCCATTCCCACGCCCGTGTGAGGACACAGCCCCAGAATCGGAGAGTCCAGCCCCTGATGGGGGATTTTTCAATGTCATTCATTGCATTCGCCCCCCCCCACGCTGTCAGAGGGAATGAACAATTTGGCCTTTCAGCGGGATTGGAGATTCCCAGCCACGAACGTGGTCGGAGAATCCTGGCCCTGATATTTGTCATTTTTCCTGCCTCATCCTATCCTCTACGTCTTTTCAAAAAATTTAGAGAACCCAATTAATTTTTCCAATTGAGGGGCAATTTAGCGCGGCCAACCCACCTACCCTGCACATCTTTGGGTTGTGGGGGCGAGACCCACGCAGACACGGTGAGAATGTGCAAACTCCATACGGGCAGTGACCCAAAGCCGGGATCGAACCCCGGTCCTTGCAG
This sequence comes from Scyliorhinus torazame, assembly GCF_047496885.1. Classification (NCBI taxonomy): domain Eukaryota; kingdom Metazoa; phylum Chordata; class Chondrichthyes; order Carcharhiniformes; family Scyliorhinidae; genus Scyliorhinus; species Scyliorhinus torazame. The sequence goes on along the minus strand of NC_092735.1, from coordinate 13,331,750 downwards.
GGGATGTCCTGCGGCTGTATTGCTCGAGGAGGAGGAAGCTGCAGCAGCGGAGCGTGTCACAGAGGAACAGGTGGCAGGCGCCCACGATAGAGAGCCGGCCGCCGACCAGGCCGAGGAGGAGGAGGTGCCAAGGAGGCGCTGCATGAGGCCTCATGTATACCGGCACCACCTGTCATTCGAGGAGCTGCAGGACCGGGCGTGCCATCGAAGACTTTGGCTAAGCAGAGAGCCAGTACGACATATCTGCCAGGTCAAGGCACACCTGGCACTGCGGGGGTATGGGGAAGGACACCTGCTCCCGGTGGCCATCAAGGTGACGGTTGCCCTGAACGTCGACACACGGGATCCTTCCAGGCGCCAAGTGGGGACCTGTCTGACATCTCATAGACCTTGATGCACAGGTACATCTGTACCCTCACAGAGGCCCTATATGCCCAGGCGACTCAATACATCCACTTCAACATGGACCGAGCCCACCATGATGCCAGGGCTGCGGGGTTTGATGCCATCGCCGGGATGCCCCCCTCTGGGCACCTGCAGATAACTGTACTATTCACAAAACAAAAGGGGTACCACTCAATGAACGTGCAGCTGATATGTGACCATCAGATGCGCATCCGACACGTTTGCGCCCGATATCCGGGAAAAGTGCATGGCTCCTTTTCCTGGCACATTCGACGATTCCTGACATTTTTGAGAACCCTCCCCGCCCAGCTGGGGGTTTGGCTCCTGGGTGACAGGCGTTATCTGCTGCGATCGTGGCTGATGACACCTATCCGGAGACCACAGACTGACGTAGAGAGCCGCTACAGCGACGCCCATACAGTGACCAGGGGTGTGATCGAGCGGTGTGTTGGCCTCCTGAAGATGCGGTTCGGGTGCCTGGACCACTCTGGAAGGGCCCTCCAGTATGATGCTGAGAGGGTCGCCCGCATCGTGGCGGCCTTCTGCGACCTCCACAGCATCGCGCAGCAGAGAGGCGATGGGCTGGAGGAGGAGGTGGAACACCAGGTCTTGTCTGACGAGGAGGATGCGGGGGAGGACGAGCATGGGCAGGACATGGGGCCCAGGCAGGCACGGGAGGCCGCACAACATGTGCACTAGGGCCAACGTGCACAGGGAGCTCTGATCGCCTCCAGGTTCGCTGGGGGGGGGGGCGGGCAGGGGCACACCTCACCCCCCCCTCCACCCGCCAACCCCTGCCTGCAACTCCCTCTGTGATACATACATGCCGCACTATGGGCTGAGGCCATGGGTTGGCAGTAACAGCGGGTCTGGTTTATGGGATGGAGGATGATGACAACCCGCTCTGCGATCAGCTCTGGTGCTCTGCATCATTTGACAGTGTGTGACTCCTGCCCATGTTGGCACTTTCCAACGTCCACCTGGATGATTCCAGTATGCGAGCTGGCCATTCCATCACACGGTCCCATCGAATCCCCTGGGGTGGCGGTGGTGGAGACCAGGCCACCCACATGCCCATTCCCCCTCCAACATCTGCCCATTTCCCCCCCAGGCCAGCGCAGCCCAGCCCTCGCCTCACACCCATCAGACAGAGCGCCAAGGCAGGTTGTAACAGTGGTAACAGGTGTTTAACGTGAACAAATATGTACAGATTTGTGCCCTCGCCCCTATAACTAAATTGTGCCCTGGACCCGTGCCAATGTAACTGGTGTCCAACTGTCTGCCCTTATGGGCCCTAACGCTACGTCTAGGTGGGTCCCCAGATGGTACAGCAGGAGTGGAGGCAGCCTGTTGTGATTTATGCCCATTGACCTGGATGCCCCTTGGCGGGTGTCTTCTGGGGCAACCCGGCCTGGATGGGCCCGGCTCCTGCCTGCGTGTCCCAGGTGGCGTAGTGCCGTCGCGTTCCGCCCGCTGCTACCAGCTGCAGCAGGGAGAGGAAGGATGGGGGAGTCCGAGCTGCTGTGGTGTTCCGGCACCTCCCCTGCAGGAGTCACTGGCACAGGCCTCATCACCTTCTCACCCCTCGGAGTGTCCCAAATCCCTTAGGACATCGGGGGTGGCGAAGGGGCTACTCAGGCTCATGGAGCAGTGGGGGGGGGGGGGTGGATCCGTGGAGATTTAGATTCTCTCATTGAAGAAGGCATGGACAATGGGGCCACCTCCTTCGCTGTCTTTCACTGCTTTCAAATTTTTTACAAATTCAGAGTATCCAATTATTTTTTTTCCAATTAAGGGGCAATTTAACGTGGCAATTCCACCTAACCTGCACATCTTTGGGTTGTGGGGGTGAAACCCACGCAGACACGGGGAGAATGTGCAAACTCCACACGGGCAGTGACCCAGGGCCGATATTCGAACTGGGGTCCTCAGGGCCGTAGTCCCAGTGCTGACCACATGGCGCCACGTGATGCCCTTTCACTGCTCCCTAATGGTGTTACATATTCCCTGATTTGAGGCTCTATTGGCCGCAGTGGAGGCTGGGTCATTGATTGGATTCAAGGCTGCCCACAGATATCTGTCACCATCCTCCATCAGTGTGACTGACCCCAGACTCCCGAAGTAACTGCTCTCCCCGGAATCCGGTCAGGGCAACGGACCCCCAGGAAGACACCGGAAACGGCTTCGGGATGTCCTCAGAACATCCCTGAAGGGGGGAGTCAATCCCCCAGAGTCAGTGAGGGGTCAAAATGGAGACTGTTCGTTCGGGAAGGCACCAAACACATGGAGAGACTGAGAGGCGAGGTTGAGACGGGGGAGGCGGAGCAGAAACAAACTCCTGGACACAACCCTCCAAAACCCACAGATTGTGCACTGGATGTATCAGCCCTCTGAAAACCCGGGGGAGGGGGATCTGAGTGGAAGAGAAAAGAGAATCCTCCTGGATTTGGAGCGCCAGCCGAACACAGGGAGTAGACCCGCCCCCTGCAACCAGTTACCAATCCCGTCGCGGTATCCCTGTGAGTGGCGGTACAGTAGGCCAATAGGAAGGAGAGGAAGGCGTGTTCCCAGTTTGACTGCCATCGACTGAAGCAATCGGCTGTTGCTGTAGCCCAGTAACCAATTCCCGGCGATATGCAAATAAGATAGATTTACACTGATCCCAAAACTAATTTTCCACTCATTTTAAAATCCGACTGGAAATCCCGGCCGCACCTGGATTGTGGCAACAGTTTTCTCCAAAGGATTCTGTAGAACCGCAATGTCAATATACAGTCACCTTGATGTAGAAGCTATCATCTGTGTAGGACAAGAGAGAGAAACTGATTTTTTTTGGCAATATTCTTGAAAAAGATATTGCTTCAATAACAAATTTTTGGGATGGGGACATAGGGAGGCTCCCTCTGCTGTTTGTTCGGGGGATGCCATTTATTGGTTTTCTCTTCTATGTCCCTGTGTTTAGTTGCAAAAGAGATTGGGTGTAAGCTTTAAGTAGTTGTGTGACAACATGAGAAGGTGGCAATATTACAGCAATTTTTGGCAAACGGACATCATAAAATTTACTCTGGTTCTGGAACATATCTCTTCATTCACCTGAGGAAGGAGCAGCGCTCCGAAAGCTCGTGACAACGAAACAAACCTGTTGAACTTTAACCTGGTGTTGTAAGACTTTGTACTATACCATTTACAGTGCAGAAGGACTTAGCCCATCGAGTCAGCACTGGTCCTTGGAAAGATGACCCTACCTACACCCACACCGCTATCCTTTCCCCATAACTCCACCCAACCTTTTTTTTTGGGACACCAAGGGCAATGTTGCATGGCCAATCCACCTGCAAAGATGGACTGTGGGACGGAGCACCCGGAGGAAACCCACACAGATACAGGGAGCACACGCTGACTCTGCACAGACTGCTGTTACTAATCTTGCTGCATGCGTATGGATACTGAGCAGTCACATCCGTGACCACAAAAAACCTCCATACAAGATGGACCGTGTCCGAAGGGACACCATGTACAAACCTCTGGAGAAGGGAGGGCGGAAGTACCCAACGTCTCCCTCATCCTGTTGGCCACCTTTGTGTGCAGCTGCACCAAGCTGTGTGTGGACCCCCGGTATGCAAACACCAAGTGTCACTACATACTGAGGTTCTACCTGTCCCCGGTGTTACGAAGGATGGGCCTGGCCTAATTGCCGCGGAACACTCCAAGAAGTTGGACCGTGCCGTACCACCTGTTCTTCGTGGAAACGTTTTTGGAGAAAAACACCTTTGACCACAAGGCAATGAAGCAGTGGTCAGCACGTAATGTCCTCGAGGCCCTCAGGGAAAAGGAGACTGTGGAAGACGTAGGACGGTTCCCTGAGCAGACTGTCAGAGTCATCTGGCAGAACGCCTCATCACCAGAACTTTTAAACAAGCACCAAGACCTAGCTTGGCTGGTGGTGAGAAGGGCCCTCCCTGTCAGATTCTTCATGCACACCCGAAGGCTCTGCGCCAATGCACGCTGCCCTCGGAGTGGCTGTGGGGGAAATGAGACGGTCACCCACCTCCTTGTGGAATGTGCCTTTGCAAAGAAGGTCTGGAGAGAGATGCAGTGGTATTTGTCAAGGTTCATCCCGAGCAGCTCTGTGAGACAGGACTCTGTGCTCTACGGACTGTTTCCAGGGACACACACCGAGACAAACATCAACTGCTGCTGGAAGGTCATCAACTCGGTGAAAGACGCTCTTTGGTCTGCCCGAAACTTGCTGATGTTCCAGTGGAAAGAATTGTCCTCGACCGAGTGTTGCAGACTGGCACATTCCAAGGTCCAGGACTACGTGCTGAGGGACGCACTCAAGCTTGGGGCAGCTGCCACCAAGGCGCAATGGGGAAAGACCACTGTGTAAGGTCTTTCCAGCAAATGTACACCGAGGGGCGGGTAACAGTGTAAACCCCCCTCGGTCTGGGTCACCAACACTCCAATGTATAAAAGAAACATGACAATGTAAATATTTAAGAAGGAATTGTAACGTAAAGAGCGATATGTGTGTAAGGTTATCAAAATTGAATGGAAGAAAGTCAAGGGAATGTGTAACTCTGATGGAAATGTACAGTCAAGACAATTCGAAATGTTCTGTAATGTTTATGATAGATTTTATGAATAAAGTATATTTTTTGGAAAAAAAAAGGGACATGGGAGAGGCTCCCTGTGCAGTTTGTTCTGGGGATGCCATTTATTGGTTTTCTCCTCTGTGTCCCTGTGTTTAGTTGCAAAAGAGATTGGGTGTAAGCTTTAAGCAGTTGTGTGACAACATGAGAAGGTGGCAATATTAGAGCAGTTTGTGGCAAATGTAGATCATAAAATTTACAGTGCAGAAGGAGGTCATTCAGCCCATCGAGTCTGCACTGGTTCTTGGAAAGATTACCCGACCGACGCCCACACCGCTACCCTTTCCCATAACTCCACCCAACCTTTTTTTTTGGGCACAAAGGACAATTTAGCATGGCCAATCCACCTAACCTGCAAAGATGGACTGTGGGAGGAAACCGCAGCACCCGGAGGAAACCCACACTGATACAGGGACCACACGCTGACTCTGCACAGACTGCTGTTACTAATCTTGCTGCATGCGTATGGATACTGAGCAGTCACATCCGTGACCACCAAAAAAACCTCTAGACAATGAATATGGCCCAACAAACGAACCTGGCGGCAGCTTTGCTTATCACTGTTGACTCACAGCGTCAGGGACCCAGGTTCAATTCCAGCCTTCGGTGGCTCTGGAGTTTGCAGGTTCTCACCGAGTCTGCGTGGATTTCCTCCAGGTACTCCGGTTTCCTCCCATACTCCAAAGATGTGAGTCGAGAGTCAGTACAAAGGTGAGCCAGCTACAGTGCAGACTTTGTTTGCACTGAGTGCTGAATTTGGGTGCATTTGAGTGCTATAGAGAGTGTTTGGTGACGGAGGGAGCAAGGTGCTCCTTTCATTTAATTTCCTCAAAGAGCGAGAAGGGAGCCGGGAGTTTACAGAGAGTGCAGCTGACTGGGAGCAGAGTCGGAGGGCGGAGTTCCAGTTGGTCCACAGGGCAGCTACATTCTGTAAGGTAAAGGGGATAGAGGCTAGGGCAGTTGCATGCTCCTCCTGTAGGATGTGGGTGGTGAGGGATACCCAACTCCAGCTACTCAGAGACCGCGTTAGGGAGCTGGATGAACTTTGGATCATCCGGGAGGCAGAGGGGGTGATAGAGAAGAGTTACAGGGAGGTAGCCACACCCAAGGTACTGGACAAGAGTAGCTGGGTTACAGTCAGGGGAAGGAAAACGAACGGGCAGACAGTGCAGGGATCCATCGTGGCTGTTCCCCTTCAAAACAAGTACACCATTTTGGATGCTGTTGGGGGGAAAGGGGAAGGCCCGAGCGGCCAGGTCTCAGGCACTGAGCCTGGCTCTGTGGCTCAGAAGGGAAGTGGGGAGAATAGGAAAGCAATAGTGATGGGAGACTCAATGGTTAGGGGAATAGATAGGCGATTCTGTGGTTGCGAGCGAGACTCCCGGAAGGTAAGTTGCCTCCCGGGTGCCAGGGTCAGGGATGTCTCAGATCGAGTCTACAGGATTCTTTTCTTTTAAATATTTTTATTGAGGTATTTGAAAATGTTTATAAAAATAACATTAACAGTGACATCAACATGGTATAAAAACATTTCCACCCCCATCCCAATCTTCACACACCCAACCATACAACAACAATATGGCCCCCCGACACGCCAAAGATCGCCACTTCCGGCCTCGGAACCACCCGTGTTTTTAGTACCGTGGACATTGCCTCAGCAAAACTCTGCCAAAACCCTCTACGCTTCGGGCATGCCCAGAACATGGGGACATGATTTGCTGGGCTTCCCGCGCACCTCGCACACCTGTCCTCTACCCCGAAAAACATGCTCATCCTAGCCACTGTCATGTGTGCCTGGTGGACTACCTTAAATTGTATCAGGCTAAGCCTGGCACATGATGAGGAGGTATTAACCCTGCTTAGGGCATCCACCCACTGAGCCGCCTCTATCTCTCCTCCTAGCTCGTCCTCCCACTTGCCCTTAAGCTCCTCCACTGGAGTTTCCTCCGCCTCCGAAAACTCCTGGTAAATATCCGATACCTTACCCTCTCCCACCCAGGTACTGGAAACTACTCTATCCTGTATCCCCCGTGGCGGCAGCAGCGGAAAGGCCGGAACCTGTTTTCTCAGGAAGTCTCGCACCTGCAAATACTGGGAGAGCTCCCATCTATAAATAGATCCCCCATCCTTCTAATTCCTGCCCTCTGCCATCTCCGGAACCCACCATCCAGCCTACCCGGTACGAACCGATGATTATTAAAAATCAGGTCCAAACCGATGCTCCCTCCACTCTCTCATATCTCCTCCATTGCCCCAGATTCTCAGAGCTGCCACCACCACCGGACTTGTGGAGTATCGGGCCGGCGAGAACGAAAGAGGTGCCGTTATCAGTGCTCCCAAACTGGTGTCTTTGCATGATGCCGCCTCCATCCGCTCCCATGCCGACCCCTCCCCCACTGCCCACTTCCTGATCATGGCTATATTAGCTACCCGGTAGTAATTGCAGATGTTCGGCAGCGCCAACCCACCCTCCCCCCGACTGCGCTCCAGCAACACTTTCTTCACTTGCGGGGTTTTACCCGCCCACACAAAGCCCAAAATAACCTTATTCACCCGCTTGAAAAAGGCCTTTTGGATGAAGATGGGGAGGCACTGAAAGACAAACAGAAATCTGGGGAGGAGCGTCATTTTCACGGTCTGTACCCTCCCCGCCAGTGATAGCGGGAGCATGTCCCAGCTCTTAAACGCCTTAAACGCCCCTTCCATTTGATCTACCAGCCGGGATAGGTTTCACTTGTGCAGTGCCTCCCATTCCAGGGCCACCTGGATTCCCAGATACCGAAAGATCTTTCCTACCATTCTAAGCAGCAGCTCTCCCAGTCTCTTCTCCTGCCCTCTTGCCTGGATCGCGAACATCTCGCTTTTTCCCATGTTCAATTTGTACCCCGAACAATTGCCAAATTCCCCCAGGATTCGCATTACTTCCCCCATCCCCTCCAACCGTGTCTGAAATATACAAGAGCAGGTCACCTGCGGAAAGTGAGACCTGATGCTCCACACCCCCAAACCAGCCTTTTCCAGTTCCTAGAGGCTCTTAACGCCGTGGCCAATGGCTCTCTGGCCAGGGCAAACAGTAACGGGGAGAGGGGGCACCCTTGCCTCGTCCCTTAGTGTAGCTTAAAATACCCCGACCTCAGCTGGTTCGGACGTCGCTACTGGTGCCTGATAGAGCAACCGCACCCAGTCGATAAAACCCTCACCAAACCCAAACCTTCCCAGCGCCTCCCACAGGTAATTCCACTCCACCCAATTGAAAGCCTTCTCCCCATCCATCGCTACCACCACCTCCACCTCCTCTCCTTCTGCGGGCACCATAATAACATTCAAAAGCCTTCGAACATTGGCCTTGAGTTCCCTGCACTTTACAAATCCCGTCTGGTCTTCCCCTATCACCCCCGGGACACAGTTCTCTATTCTTGTGGCCAGTAACTTAGCCAGCGGTTTGGCATCCACATTCAGTAGAGAAATTGGCCTGTCTGACCCGCATTGCTCCGGATCCTTCTCCCGTTTCAGGATCAATGAAACGTCATGTGGGCCCGGTGAACGACCTTAAACTGAATCAGGCTGAGCCTGGCACATGTTGCGGTTGAGTTTACCCAACTCAAGGCTTCCGCCCATACCGACCTCCTCCATCTCCCCGCCGAGCTCCTCCTCCCATGAGTTTCAGTTCTTCCATCTGGGACTCTTCCCCCTTCATGAGCACATTCTAAATATCCGAGACTCTACCCTCTCCTCCTTCTCCTCTAGAGACTATTCTGTCCTGGATCCCTATTGGCGGGAGGCGTGGGAAGGATGGGACCTGTCTTCGTATAAAGTCCCCCACTTGTAAGTACCTGAGGTCATTTCCCCTTACCAGCCCAAATTTCTCCTCCAAAGCCCTCATGCTCGCAAAGCTCCCCTCCAGGAACATATCGTCCACCCTCCTCACCCCCGCCCGCCGCCATGTTCGAAACCCACCATCCATGTTCCCGGGGGCGAATCGATGGTTATCACATATTGGAGCCCAGACCGATGCACCCACCTCCCCTACATGTTTCCTCCTCTGGCCCCATATCCGCAGGGCCGCCCCCACTACCGGGCTGGTGAGTACCTGGCCGGCGAAAGCGGTAGGGGAATCGTGACCAGGGCTGCCAGGCTGGTGCCCCTGCACGAAGCCGCCTCCATCCGCTTCCAAATAGACCCCATACCCACCATCCATTTCCTTATGGCTATGTTAGCCGCCCAGTAGTAGTTGATCAGACTCGGTAATGCCAGTGCCCCCTCGCTGCGGCTCCTTTCAAGCGTCGCCTTCCTCACCCGTGGGGATTTTCCCGCCCAGACAAAGCTCATAATAATTTTGCTGGTCCTTTTAAAGGACCGCGGGATAAAGATCGGGGGCACTGAAAAATGAACAGCAATCTTGGGAGGATTGTCATCTTTACCGTCTGTACCCTCCCCGCAAGTGATAGCGGGAGTGCATCCCATCTCTGAAACTCCCTCTTCATTTGTTCCACCACCCTAGTCAAATTTAACTTCCCCCCCCGCCCCAGTCATTCCCTTCCAGCCCTTTGCAGCTCTCAGGGCAATCGCCAATGGTTCTATGGCCAACGTGAACAGCAACGGGGAGAGTGGGCATCCCTGTCTGCGATGTAGTCTGAGATAGTCTGACGTTGTCCTGTTCGTCCTTAGGCTAGCTTTTGGGGCCTGGTACAGTAGTCTGACCCAATTAACCAGTCCCTCCCCGAACCTGAACCGTCCGAGTACCTCCCACAAATAGTCCCCCTCCACCCGGTCAAAGGCCTTCTCAGCGTCTATTGCCACCACTGCCTCCACCTCCTTGCCCATCGGGGGCATCATAATCACATTAAGCAATCTTCTCAAGTTGGCTGTCAGCTGTCTGCCTTTAACAGACCCTGTTTGATCGTCCCCAATCACCTCCGGTACGTAGTCCTCAATTCTAATCGCCAAGACCTTGGCCAGGAGCTTGGCGTCCACATTAATCAAGGAGATTGGCCTGTATGACCCGCAGGATTCCAGGTCCTTGTCCCGCTTTAATATCAGCGAGATGGTGGCGGTGACCCTCTGTCCCTCGCCTCATTGAAAACCCTGGTCAGCACCGGTCCCACTATCTCCCAGAACGTTTTGTAAAACTCTACTGGGTATCCATCCGGTCCCGGGGCTGTACCCGACTGCATGGCCTTTAGGCCCCCCAGTGCCTCCTCAGCTCTAATCGGGTCTCTCAGCCCGTCCACAAGTCCCCTGCCCACTTTTGGGAAGGTTAGTCCGTCCAGGAACCGTTTAATCTCCTCAGGCTCCTCCGGGGGTTCTGAAGTGTAGAGCTTACTATAAAAGTCCCGAAACACCTTATTCAGTCCTGGGGGGTCCTCCACTCTGCTCCCCTTCCCGTCTACCAGCCTACTTATTTCCCTGGCCGCCTCCCTCTTCCTGCGTTGCTGTGCTAGCAATCTGCTAGCCTTCTCCCCATGCTCATACACCACAGCCCTTGCCTTCCTAAGTTGTTCCACGGCTCTACTCATGGATAGCACCCCCAGTTCCGCCTGCAGTCTCCGTCTCTCCCTGAGTATGTCCTCCCCCGGGGACCCCGTATGCTCCTCGTCTATCCGGTGAATCTCCTTAACCAGTCTATCCATTTCTGCTCTGTCCGTCCTATCCCTGTGAGCCTGAATTGAGATCAGCTCCCCCCTCACTACCCCTACACAGTCCCTGCTCACGATAAAGAAATCGATCCTAGAGTATACTCCGTGAACATGTGAATAAAACGATTATCCCCTTCCCGCGGCCGACTGGCTCTCCATGGGTCTACTGCCCCCATTTGCTCCATGAACCCTTTCAGCTCCCTTGCCATTGCTCGGAGCCTACCCGTTCTGGGACATGAACGGTCTAGACCCGGGTCGAAGTCCGGATTGAAGTCCCCCCACCATCATCAACTTACGTGTGTCTAGGTCTGGGATCTTCCCCAGCACCCTTTTAATAAAGTCAGCGTTGTCCCAATTCGGAGCGTATATATTCACCAGCACCACTCTCCTCCCCTCCAGCTTGCCCCTTACCATAAGGAGTCTGCCCCCGCAATCTGCGACTACGCCCTCCGCCTCAAATTGAACCCGCTTATTGATCATAATTGCTACCCCCCTGGACTTAGAATCCAAGCCCGAGTGGAAGACCTGGCTGATCCAGCCCCTCCTTAGCCTAGTGTAGAAGCCAAGTATTTCAAATACAACTAGTATAGGTAAAAGATAGCTGTTTAAGCATAAATGTTGAGCCCCAGTTTTAAATACCCATTTATACAGCATAATTCACTTTTACTGAAGTCCGTTGTTCTGGCAAATGCATATTTTCAAGATAATGACACTGTCTTGTGCTAATTGTCAAGGTCAAGGGATTGAATACACAGCACCATTGTTCACAATGCAGATAACAGCTAGGTCAGAAAAGCTGATGTTGCACATTGAAGATGGACGGCTTGCCATCAAATCAAATGTGTTTGAGTCTAACCCAAACCAATTAGGATTATATTGGGGTGTAATTAGACGATTTAAGACAGATATGAAAGTGTATAACTAAAAAGTTTCTTCCGGCCATTTTAGGTTGGGTTAGGTTAGGTTAGGTTGGGTTGGGTTAGGTTAGGTTAGGTTAGGTTGGGTTTTGTTGTCTTTGTGAGTATTGTCTTTGTAGCTTAAGTTTTGCCTTTCTGTTAGTTTAGTCAGTTTTTGCCTTTAATTCTAGTCTCCATTTTAGAGATGTCTTTTGGGGGTTGTCAGTTTAACAGTCTGTGTCAGTGATGTTAGTCCACTTTTGACTTTGAGTTTGAGTTTAGCTGAAGATTAGCTTTCTCTCTCTCTTCATGTTTCATTGCCAGACTTTGACCTTTAAAAAGTTACTTTCGAGCTGTCTGCCTAAGCAAAGAAAGATAATATCTGTAATTCTCTGAAAGCTTCGAATTGTCTACGAATTGCCTTTTAAATGACTTTCAAATTGTAATCAAGCGACTACAAATAAAACAATTCTTTTTGGCACCTGAGGAGTTTATACTGCAAATTTCTGCTGAGTTCCAGTATTCGCAAAGTGCTACTGATAACCGAATAGCAGAGATGATATAAATTCCTTCAACTATACACAGTCGAATAATACAAGGAATCAAACAACTTAACACAGTCTACAAATAGTACAAATCTTATAACTTGTCGTATTGCGCCAGGACTTGATTCATCAACTAAGCTTCCCCCAAACTTGGCGTGGTTCGACAGGTTAAGATCCCATAAATTATAGTTTCTTTTACCTAGTCTGGTCAGACACTTTCAGATTTGTCTCCTGCAACATAATTACGTCCGCCTTAAGAGCCCGCAAATGCGCGAACTCACGTGCTCTTTTGACTAGCCCGTGTAGTCCTCATGACATTCCAGGTGATCAGCCTGGTTGGGGGGCACACGCCCCCCCCCACCCCTACCCCTCGCACTAGTCAATCATAACTCTTCTTGGGCCTGACCCCGGCCCATGTGCCGCGCCCCTCTTGGTTCGTCCCTTGTCAGTTTCCACCCCTGACCTCCACTCCATTACCTACTTCAGAAACCCCCCCCACCCCACGTCAGCAGAATAACTTCCCCCCCTTTCCCCCCTAGCAACATCTCCCTATAACCCCACCGTCTACTGGCTGTGTGCACACCCCCCACCCTTGACTAGCCAATCTGCTAGCCCGATGACCCATCCCTCCGGCGGCCACTTGTCTCGCTCCCATTGTTTCCCCGACCACATCTCCCCCTCATCAACACACCATCCCCCGATCTGACCCACTGGAGCAGTCGCACTAAAATGGGAAAGATCAAAAGAGATGGGGACATCAAACAGCAAAGTGAGGCTGCTCCAGATGTAATACAGTTCCAGCTGTGTAAACAGATGAGTGTTAACAAACGTCCCTTTCTGAGCATTAATAATGTAACACATTGGAGTGTTAATGACCCAGACCGAGGGGGGTTTACACTGTTACCCGCCCCTCGGTGTACATTTGCTGGAAAGACCTTACACAGGGGTCTTTCCCCATTGTGACTTGGTGGCAGCTGCCCCAAGCTTGAGTGCGTCCCTCAGCACGTAGTCCTGGACCTTGGAATGTGCCAGTCTGCAACACTCGGTCGAGGACAGCTCTTTGCACTGGAAGATCAGCAAGTTTCGGGCAGACCAAAGAGCGTCTTTCACCGAGTTGATGACCTTCCAGCAGCAGTTGATATTTGTCTCGGTGTGTGTCCCTGGAAACAGTCCGTAGAGCACAGAGTCCTGTCTCACAGAGCTTCTCGGGATGAACCTTGACAAATACCACTGCATCTCTCTCCAGACCTTCTTTGCAAAGGCACATTCCACAAGGAGGTGGGTGACCGTCTCATTTCCCCCACAGCCACTCCGAGGGCAGCGTGCATTGGCGCAGAGCCTTCGGGTGGACATGAAGAATCTGACAGGGAGGGCCCTTCTCACCACCAGCCAAGCTAGGTCTTGGTGCTTGTTTGAAAGTTCTGGTGATGAGGCGTTCTGCCAGATGACTCTGGCAGTCTGCTCAGGGAACCATCCAACGTCCTCCACGGCCTCATTTTCCCTGAGGGCCTCGAGGACATTACGTGCTGACCACTGCTTCATTGCCTTGTGGTCAAAGGTGTTTTCCTTCAAAAACTTTTCCACGAAGGACAGGTGGTACGGTACGGTCCAACTACTTGGAGTGTTCCGCGGCAATGAGGCCAGGCCCATCCTTCGTAACACCGGGGACAGGTAGAACCTCAGTATGTAGTGACACTTGGTGTTTGCATACTGGGGGTCCACGCACAGCTTGATGCAGCTGGACACAAAGGTGGGAAACAGGATGAGGGAGACGTTGGGTACGTTCCGCCCTCCCTTCTCCAGAGGTTTGTACATGGTGTCCCTTCGGACACGGTCCATCTTGGATCTCCAGATGAATTTGAAGATGGCCCGGGTGACTGCTGCGGCGTAGGGTCGGGTAATGGGCCAGACCTACGCCACGTACAGTAACACCGAGAGTACCTCACACCTGATGACCAGGGTTTTGCCCGCAATGGAGAGGGAGCATTGCTCCCACCAGCCCAGTTTCTGCCTTGCCTTTGCTATGCGCTCCTCCCAGTTTTTGGTGCACGCCCCAGCAGCTCTGAACCATATCCCCAGCACCTTCAGGTAATCTGACCTGACAGTGACGGGGACAAAGGACCGGTCGGCCCAGTTCCCAAAGAACATGGCCTCGCTCTTGCCACGGTTTACCTTGGCTCCCGAGGCCAGTTCAAACTGGTCGCAGGCGGTCAAGAGCCTGCGTACAGACGCGGGGTCCGAGCAGAAGACGGCAACGTCGTCCATGTACAGGGAGGCCTTGACTTGCACGCCTCCACTGCCTGGGATCGTCACTCCTCTTATACCCGGATCCTTCCTGATGGACTCGGCAAAAGGTTCTATGCAGCACACAAACAGGGCCGAGGAGAGAGGGCAGCCCTGCCTGACTCCGGATTTGATCTGGAACTTTTCTGATTCCCACCCATTGATTGAGACTGCGCTATAGATGTTTGTGTAGAGCAGTTTGACCCAATTGCAAATTCCCTCCCCAAACCCCATTTTGGAGAGCACATCCATCATGTAGGTGTGCGATATTCTGTCAAAAGCCTTCTCCTGGTCAAGGCTGATGAGGCAGGTGTCCACCCTCCTGTCCTGCACGTAGGCGATCGTATCCCTGAGTAGCGCGAGGCTATCAGAGATCTTCCTGCCGGGTACAGCACAGGTCTGGTCAGGGTGGATCACCGACTCCAGAGCAGACCTGACCCGATTGGCGATGACCTTGGCTAGAATTTTGTAATCCACATTCAACAGTGAAATGGGTGGCCAATTTCGAATTTCTTCCCTTTCCCCCTTCTGCTTGTAGATGAGGGTGATGATGCCTTTCCTCATGGACTCTGACATGCTGCCTTCCAGAAGCATACTCTCGTACACTTCCAGCAGGTCTGGGCCCATCCAGTCCTACAGAGCCGAATACAACTCAACCGGTAAGCCGTCGCTTCCGGGAGTTTTACTCGTCTCGAAGGACTTGACGGCCTTTGTCAGCTCTTCCAGAGTTAGTGGTTTGATCAGGTTTTCCAGCTCGCTGTCGCCTATGACCTCCGTGATAGTCGACAGGAAGGTCTGGGAAACAGTGCTATCTGTTGGCTTCAGGTCATACAGTCCGGCATAAAAGGATTTGCTGATCCTCAGGATGTCAGACTGCGATGACTTTACAGAGCCATCTTCTTCCTTCAGGCTGCTGATCACAGAGGCCTTACTGTGAACCTTTTGGAAGAAGAAGCGTGATCATTTTTCATCCTGCTCCACGGAGCGGACTCTGGAACGGAAAATTACCTTGGAGGCCTCCGAGGTGTCGAGCGAGGCTTGCTGGCTCTTCACCTCTTGGAGATCCTCCTTGACATCCACCCCCATCGACTGCAGCTGGAGCAAATTCTGCATACTTTTCTGGAGCCTGGACATGACCCCTCGTCTCTCTCTCACCTTTTGAACGCCTTTGAGGATGAAAAACCTCTTGCTATTCCCCTTGATTGCTTCCCACCAGAGATGTGGGGCCTCAAAGAGGGGTTTCACGGTTCTCCAACCTTTGTAATCCCTCCTGAGTTCCTCGAGGTTCTCAGGGGTCAGCAGTTTTACATTTAGCTTCCATGTCCCCCTGACTACCCCCTGGTCTTCCTGCAGGTGGCAGTCGGCCAGTCGGAGGCAGTGGTCAGAGAAGAACACCGGCCTTACGTCGGTGGACCTGACCGTGAAAGCTCGGGACACAAAGAAGAAGTCTATCCTGGAGCGGACGGACCCGTCTGGCCGTGACCATGTGTATCTACGCTGCGCTCCATCTGCAGGGTTGCTGAAGACGTCGAGCAGCTTGGCGTCTTTTACTGTTTCCATCAGGAGTCTGGACGTAGCGTCTAGTTTGCTGTCGGCTCTGCCGGATCGTCGAGCCGCATCGATGATGCAGTTGAAGTCACCACCCAGGATGACCGGCTTGGAGGTGGCCAACAGCAGTGGGAGTTGCTGAAGGACTGCCAGCCGCTCACTCCTTACGGCCGGGGCGTACACATTAATAAGTCTGAGAGGGGTGTTTTTGTATTTCACGTCTGCTACGAGGAGGCGCCCGCTCACCACCTCCCTAACGTCGGAGATGGTGAAGTTGCCTCCCCGCAGCAGAATACCCAGGCCGGAGGAGCGGCAGTCATTTCCTCCTGACCAGATGGATGGCCCGTGGGACCACCAGCTCGACCAGCGCCTGTAGTTGCTGAGGTGCGGAATTCCGCACTCCTGCAGGAACAGTAGGTCGGCTTTCACATTTGCTAAGTAGCCGAGTGTGGCTACACACCGCGAAGTATCTTTGATGCTTCGCACATTAATAGATGCAATTTTAAACCCCATTTTAAAAAGGTAGATTTACCAGTCTCAGAGTCCAGAGTCTCTGCAGTTGGGTGTTCCAGCTGTTGGATGTTCCCCAGCATGCCGGTGGTGCTCGCAAACTGTTACACAATTGCAGGGCTGAGAAAACTGTTCTGGTCCTCACTGGGCCCGTGAACTCGACGGGGATGCATTGGGGGGGGGGGTGGGTGTAGCCCTGGCGTTCGTCGTGGCAGTCAGTAGGTGTTGGGGTTGCAGGCCGGTCTTCGCCTGGGTTGTTGCTGCTCGTTACTTTCGGGGGTTGGTCTGTGACCTTGTTTTCGATGTCCGGCGTTTGGTGGCCATTGGTCATGTTGCTGTTCCCATGAGCCAGAGGTTGATTGTCTCGGCGTGCTTTATTTCCTGCCCTGTCTGTGGTCTGGGGGGTCTGTGCCTCCCGTTCCACGTTGGTGCTTTGCCTCTTTATTTGAGGCCGATTCTTGTCTTGTTTTCCCTCATCGGAGGCGGTGTCGGCGCTAAGTCCGCTGGCTGGAAGGTGTCGCTTTTTGTCGCTCCCCACCGGGGGGTTCTTCAGTTTGTTTTTTTGTTTTCTCTTTCGTTTGTCCCTGTTCACCGTTTCCCAGGGCTCTTTATTCTCTGTCCCATCCTCTTCCTCTTCCATTGAGTGTTCCTCGTCAGATGAGGCTGGGGTTGGGTTGTCAGGGTGAGCTGGGGCCTCCTCTTTTTGTTGGGGGCCCTTCTGTTGCTTTTCCGCATTCTGTGCCGTGGTGTCTTTGTCGGTGGAGGGTGCATGAACCTCCTCTCTGGTCGCCTGTTTGACTCCGCCGCTGATGATTTGTGCGTACGTTGCCCCGCGTTTCGGGCAGGCCCTGTAAAGATGGCCGGCCTCCCCACACAGGTTGCAGCACTTGTCTTCCTTGCAGTCCTTAGTCATGTGTCCCTCCTGCCTGCAGTTTTTGCAGAAGGTCACACTGCAGTTTGTGGCAACATGCCCTGTTTTGCCACAGGTGCGACACACTCGTGGCTGTCCCACATAGTAGAGGTAGCCACGATTTCCTCCAATGGCAAAACTGGAGGGGGGATGCAGGATGGTTCCATTGCCGTCTGTTCTCAGAGTCACCTTGATCTGGTGCTCACTTGTCCAGATGGCGAAGGCGTCTTTCACTTGCACGCTGTCACTTTTCAGCTCAGCGTACCTGGCGAGGAACGTGAGCACATCAGACACGGGGACGTGGGGGTTGTCCGTGTGCAGTGTTACAACCCGGTTTTGCTGCGACGGTAGCGTAAACAGAGGCTCCGCAGTCAGGATCGACAGGGGACTCTGGTTACCTTTTTCCTTGAAGACATTCAAGAATTTGATGCACGCTGCGACGCTCTTGAAGGTGACATCAAAATACCCATTGTTGGGGAAGTTTTGCAAGCAGAAGATATCTGTTGCCTTAAACCCACAACACTCGAGCAGCACCCACTTCATGAAGAATTTCCGGTCCACAGGTGACTCCCCTTCCGCTTTCTTCACTGTGACTCGGACAGTGTTTCGCACTCCCCAGCCTGGTGGTCGGGATGCAGCTGCATCTATAGCTCGTACGTTGGGTCTGAACTGTATCGGCGTTAGGCCTAAACCAGAGGTTTAGACCAGCACATAGATCCACCAATAGCAGCCGAGCTCCAAACGTTTCCTCTTTGACGACTTCAATCCCTCCGAGTTCTCCAATCCACGATCGACATCGAAATCGAAGTCCTCAGCTTCCCTCGATCAAATCAAATGAGACTACACTTGATCTTAGCCAAAAGGCCGAGAAGCGATTGTTAATAATGTAACAACACAGTAACACAGTACCTGTATAACACCCACCCATTAAATTTTTTTAAAAACCAAAAACTTTAACCCCCATTGCTTAGCGGCCCCCTTTATGTTACAGTGAAGGCTCCAACAAACAAAAAAGAACACGACAAAAGGTAAAAGAAAGCGAGAGGGGGATCACATCCACCCCGCACACCCTGTAGGCAAAAGCTGCCAAAAATACAACACAAAGCACCTTTCAAGCAGTAAACAGTCGACCGTCAGTCCAGGCACAGTAGGCACCCCCCCAAACAATAACTCTCGGACTCTAGCTTGAGCCTGATGGTCCCTTTTGCGGGACCAGCCCCGATCCCTCGCGAAGCCCATCGCTCCTTCGGGATCGACGAAGTAGTGGTGTTGGCCCTGATGCGTGACCCAAAGACGGGCCGGGAAGAGCAGACCAAACTTCACGTGCTTTTGAAATAAAACCTCCTTAACTTGTTTAAAGGCTGCTCGCCGCCTGGCCACCTCCTGACTTAGGTCCTGATAAATGCGAAGGACACTGTTATTCCACGTGCTGCTCTTTGCCCACTGCAGCGCCCGCTCCTTATCCGTGAACCTGTGGAACCTGATCACCATCGGACGGGGGGGACCCCCCGGACGCATCTGCCTGGCCTGTGCTCTGTGTCCCCCTCCAGCTCCGGCGGTCGTGGACAGGCTTCAGCCCCCATCAGCTGCAGCAACAGGTCAGCCACGAACGCTGTGGCATCAGCTCCCTCCGCCCCCTCCGGGAGGCCGATGATCCTCAGATTTTGGCTGTGGGCTCTATTTTCCAGCTCCTCTACTCTGTCCAGCAGTCTGCTCTGTCTCTCCTTCAACCCGTCGACTTCTAGCGCAGCAATCGTCTGCGTGTCCGCCTGCTCCTCCACCACCTCTCCCAGCTCCTTAACTTTTTTGTCCTGGGCATCCAATCTCTGATTCAATTGATCCACTGCCTTCTGAAGTGGGTCCAAGTTATCCCGCTTCAATGTTTCAAAACTGCTTTTAAATAACCTGCAGCATATTTTCCAGCGCTAACTGGATCGCCGGGTCCGAGGTCCGTAGGTCAGCCATCTTTGCTTCCGGGTCAGCGGGTCAGCTTCCACTGCATTTTGCCTTTGTCCATCTACCCCAGCGCTCAAAAGTCCCGATAAAACGGGAAACCAGGTCCACAAATTCTGCCGGAGTGAGAGCCCCCGAATGCGCGGCTCACTCGCTCATCGCCGCCACCGGAAGTCTTGTGCGCCAACATTCTGCTTGCCTTTTCCCCGTACTCATAAATCGCCCCCCTTGCCTTCCTCAACTGTTCCACTGCTTTCCCTGTGGTCAACAGCCCAACCTCCACCTGTAACCTCCGCCGCTCCCTCAGTAGCCCCGCGTCCGCGCCTCTGAGTATCTCCTGTCCACGTGGAGTATCTCCTACACTAACCTATCCCTCTCAGCCCGTTCCGCCTTTTGTCTGTGGGCCCGTATCGAGATTAATTCCCCTCTGACCACTGCCTTCAGAGCTTCCCAAACCGTCGCTGCGGAGACCACCCCCATATCATTTGTTTCCAGGTAGTTCTGGATGGACTTGCTAACCCGCCCACAGATCACTTCGTCCGCTAGCAACCCCACATCCTGTCTCCACAGCGGGCATTGCCCTCTCTCCACACTAACCCGTAGATCCACCCGATGTGGGGCATGATCCGACACTGCGATTGTCGAGTACTCAGTATCCACCACCCCCGGTATTAGCGCCCTGCCCAGAACAAAAAAGTTAATGCGAGGGTGGACATGTGAGAAAAAGGAAAACTCCTTTGCCCTTGGCCGTGCAAACCTCCATGGGTCTACTCCCCCCATCTGTTCCATAGACCCCTTCAATTCCTTTGCCGCAGCCGGCCTCCTTCCTGTCCTGGATTTTGACCGGTCCAATTCCGGATCAATGACTGTGTTGAAACCCCCTCCCATGATCAGTTGTGTGACTCTAAGTCTGGGATCTTACCTAAAACCCGCCTCATAAATTCCACATCGTCCCAATTCGCAGCCTATATGTTCACGAGTACCACCCGCACCCCCTCCAGCCTCCCACTCACCATTATGTACCCCCCGTGTCTGACACGATTCTCCCTGCCTCGAATGCCACTCGTTTATTGATCAAGATCGCTACCCCCCTGGTCTTTGAGTCCAGCCCTGAGTGGAATTCTTGGCCAACCCACCCCTTTCTCAATCTCGTCTGGTCTGTAACCTTTAGGTGCGTCTCTTGTAGCATTGCCGCGTCCGCCTTCAGCCCCCTCAAATGCGCAAACACGCGAGCCTCTGTCGTTCCATGTAATCAGCCTTGGGGTGCCTGCCCCCCCCCCCCTCCCCTCCGCTGAGCCATCACCCTTTTTAGGCCTCTAGCTCGCCCCCTCCGCCTCCTCGAGCCACCCCTCGGGCAGTCGCCATTCCCGACCTCCCATTTGTCCCCTACTAACAGTTCCTCCCCTGTCAGCAAAGCAGCTCCCCCCCTCCCCCTCCCCTATCAACAGCACTAGAAACCCAACCCCCCCCCCCAAGTTAAGCTCCAGCTTTACCCCTGCTCACCCCCCACTGCGCGTCTGAGAGTCAGCTGACCCATGCTGCCATGATAGCACCCGCCCCTGGCACCAAGCAGTCTGTCTCCCCATTGTTCTCTCCCCTCTCCCCCCACTTGGACAAACATATTAAAAGCATCACATTCCCCAGTAAACAAACATCAGAAAAAACAGTGAAGAAACAGCCACTTTAGAAAAAAACCCACCCAAAAACAGAAACAGCCCCAAAGACCATCCCTCCTCTAACCAGCTCCCTGTCAGACACATTTAACTTTAGCCATCCAAACAGCCCCTTATTACACATAGCACTACTTATACTTACACAGCCCAGCACACAAATCGCCACCACAGTCCTCTCCAAGGCTTCAGTGTCTTTTAATTCGCCTCCAGCCTCTTTCCTTTAATAGAAGTCCATACTTTGTCTGGTGTTTCGAAGTAGAAGTCCCGTTCCTCATGTGTGACCCACAGACGGGCTGGGTACAGCATCCCAAACTTCACCTCCTTCTTAAAGAGGGCCGTTTTTGCCCGATTGAACCCAGCTCGCCTCTTGGCCAGATCCGCTCCCAGGTCCTGATAAATGTGCAGCTCACAGTTCTCCCACTTGCTGCTCCGTTCCTTCTTGGCCCACCGCAGAACGCGTTCCTTGTCCAGGAATCGGTGAAAGCGTACCACCATCGCCCTCGGTGTCTCGTTCGCTCGGGGCTTCTTCGCGAGGGCTCTGTGTGCTCTATCCACTTCCAGGGGCTGAGGGAACGCCTCAGCCCCCGTCAACTTCCCCAACATGTCCGTCACATGAGTCTTCGCATCCGATCCCTCACTGCCTTCAGGGAGGCCGACAATTCTAAGGTTCTGCGTCCAGGACCTGTTCTCCAGGTCCTCCAGCTTCTCCTGCATTCTTTTCTGGCGGTTGTTCATCACCTCCACCTTGGTCTCCAGCACGGTTATGTACTCCTCGTGCTCGGACACCTTTTTCTCCACCTCCCGGATCACTCTTCCGTGGGTCTCTTGGTTCTGCTCAACTTGATCAATCGAAGCCTTAATCGGGTCCAGCATGTCCGTCTTCAGCTTGGCGAAGCAATCGTCGAAAAACCTCACCAGCTGCCCCGTCGACCCCTGTTGCTCTCCGCCATGCTTTCCTGCGTTACTGGCTCTGCTCGCATTTTCCTTATAGGACTTTGTCTTCTCACACGACCACTTCTGGTCCAATTCTCCATACACCGGAGGGGGATTTCTCCGCACTGTCTCACTCTTCACTGATTTATCCCACAAAATCCGGGGAAAAAGGTCCAAAAGTCTGGCACAGGCAGGAGCTATCAAATGTGCGACCTACTCCTCCATGGCCGCCACCGGACGTCCGTCTACAGGATTCTTAAGGGGGAGGGGGAGCAACCAGAAGGCGTGGTGCACATAGGCACCAACGACATCGCTAAGAAAAAGGATGAGGATCTAAAAAGTGATTTTCGGCAGTTAGGTTGGAAGCTAAAGAGCAGGACAAGCAGAGTAGTGATCTCAGGATTGCTACGGGTGCCACGTGCAAGTGAGGCAAGGAACAGAGAGCGAGTGCAGCTGGACACGCGGCTACAGGGCTGGTGCAGGAGGGAAGGCTTCAGATATGTGGATCATTGGGATATCGTCTGGGGAATGTGGGACCTGTACATGAGGGACGGATTGCACCTAAACTGGAGGGGCACCAATATCCTGGGTGGGAAGTTTGCTAGAGCTCTTTGGGAGGGTTTAAACTAGTTTGGCAGGGGGATGGGAACCAGAGTTATGGATCAAAGGATAGGGTAGCTGTTGAACAGGCAGAAATAGTATGCAGCAAGTCTGTGAGGAAGGATAGACAGTTGATAGGGCAAAGTTGCACTCAGTGGAATGGGTTAAAGTGCGTCTGTTTCAATGCAAGGAGTGTCAGGAATAAGGGAGATGAACTTAGTGCACGGATCAGTACTTGGAACTACGATGTTGTGGCCATTACGGAGACATGGATTTCACCGGGGCAGGAATGGTTGTTAGATGTTCCGGCGTTTAGATGTTTTCAGATTTTTTATTTATTTATTTAATTTAGAGTACCCAATTATTTTTTCCAATTAAGGGGCAAGTTAGAGCGGCCAATCCACCTATCCTGCACATCTTTGGGGTGTGGGCCCCACACAGATACGTGGAGAATGTGCAAACTCCTCACGGACAGTGACCCAGGTCCGGGATTCGAACCTGGGTCCTCTGCGCTGTAGGCAGTAATGCTAACCACTGTGCTACCCTGCTGCCCTGTTTTCAGAAAAATAGGGAGGGAGGTAAAAGAGGAGGGGGAGTGGCACTGTTAATTAGGGAGTGCACCACAGCTGCAGAAAAGGAGGTAGTTGAGGAGGGTTTGTCTACTGAGTCAGTATGGGTGGAAGTCAGAAACAAGAAAGGAGCAGTCACTTTATTGGGAGTTTTCTATAGTCCCCCCCCCCAATAGCAACAGAGAGATAGCGGAACAGATTGGGCGGCAGATCTTGGAAAAGTGCAGAAGTAACAGAGTTGTTGTCATGGGTGACTTCAACTTCCCTAATATTGACTGGAACCTCCTTAGTGCAAATGGTTTGGATGGAGCAGATTGTGTCAGGTGTGTACAGGAAGGATTCCTGACTCAATATGTATATAGGCCGACTAGGGAGGAGGCCATATTGGATTTGGTGCTCAGCAACGATACGGGCCAGTTGTCAGATGTCTCGGTGGGAGAGCATTTCGGTGACAGTGACCACAACTCCTTGACCTTTACCATTGTCATGGAGAGGGATAGGAACAGACAGTATGGGAAGGTATTTAATTGGGGGAGGGGAAATTATACTGCTATTAGACAGGAGCTGAGGAGCATAAAGTGGGAACAATTGTTCTTGGGGAAATGCACAACAGTAATGTGGGGGTTGTTTAAGGAGCACTTGCTGCGAGCGCTGGATAGTTTTGACCCACTGAGACGAGGAAGGAATGGTAAGGTGAAGGAGCCTTGGATGACAAGAGAAGTGGAGCTTCTAGTCAAGAGGAAGAAGGAAGCTTACGTAAGGTTGAGGAAGCAAGGATCTGACTTGGCTCTGGAGGGTTACAAGGCAGCCAGGAAGGAACTCAAAAATGGACTGAGGAGAGCTAGAAGGGGGCATGAAAAAGCCTTGGTGGGAAGGATTAGGGAAAATCCCAAGGTGTTCTACATTTATATGAGAAATAAGAGGATGGTCAGAGTGGGAGTGAGATCAGGGATAGTGGAGGGAACTTGTGCCTAGAATCTGAGGAGATGGGGGAGGCCCTAAATGAATATTTTGCTTCAGTATTCACTAGAGAGAGGGACCTTGTTGCTCATGAGAACAGTGTGAACCAGATGAATAGACTCGAACAGGTTGATATTACGGAAGAGAAAGAAGGAAGCTGGAAAGTTTGAAAAGCATCAGGATAGATAAGTCCCCTGGGCCTGACGGGATATACCCAAGGTTACTAAGGGAAGTGAGGGAGAAGATTGCTGCGCCGTTGTCGATGATCTTTGCGTCCTCACTCTTCACTGGAGTAGTACCGGATGATTGGAGGGAGGCGAATGTTGTTCCCCTGTTCAAGAAAGGGAATAGGGAAATCCCTGGGAATTACAGACCTATCAGTCTTACGTCTGTGGTGAGCAAAATATTGGAAAGGATACTGAGAGATAGGGGGCGCGATTCTCCACTCCCGCGCCGGTTGGGAGAATCGCCTGGGCCGCAAACATTTCCGGGGACGCCGGTCCGATGCCCTCCCGCGATTCTCCCAACCGGCGGGTACGGCCCGGTTGAGTTTCGCGGGCCGCAGGCCGGAGAATCGCCGGAGACACTGAGAATGGCGATTCTCCGGCACCCCCGCTATTCTGAGGCCCGGATGGGCCGAGCGGCCAGGCCAAAACGGCGGGTTCCCCCCGGCGCCGTCCACACCTGGTCGCTGCAGTCATGGGCGGTGCGTGAACGCTGGGGGGGGCGAGGGGGGGTCCTGCACCGGGCTTCACCTGGAATGTGGGGTGGCCCGCGATCGGTGCCCACCGATCGTCGGGCCGTCCTCTCTGAAGGAGGACTCCTTCCTTCCGCGGCCCCGCAAGATCCGTCCCCCATCTTCTTGCGGGGCGGATTTAGAGAGGACGACAACCACGCATGGGCGGGTTGGCGCCGGCCAACCCGCGCATGCGCGGATGACGCCCGTTATGCGGCACTGGCCGCGTCATCTATGCGGCGCCGCTTTTACACGGGCGACAAGGCCTGGCGCGTGTAGATGACGCGGACCCAATCCTGGCCCATTGTCAGGGCCTGAATCGGTCGGGACCGGGGCCGTTCCGCGCCGTCGTGAACCTCGACGGCGTTCACGACGGCGCGGCCACTTCGACGTGGGGGTGGAGAATCCCGCCCTTGATTTATGATTATTTAGAAAAACATAGTTTGATTAAAGATAGTCAGCATGGCTTTGTGAGGGGCAGGTTATGTTTCGCAAGCCTCATTGAATTCTTTGAGGATGTGACGAGACACATTGATGAAGGTCGGGCAGTGGATGTGGTGTATATGGATTTCAGTAAGGCATTTGATAAGGTTCTCCATGGTAGGCTCATTCAGAAAGTTAGTGGGCATGGGAGACAGGGAAATTCGGCTGTCTGGATACAGAATTGGCTGGCCGAAAGAGGACAGCGAGTGGTAGTGGATGGAAAGTATTCCGCCTGGAGGTCGGTGACCAGTGGTGTCCCGCAAGGATCTGTTCTGGGACCTCTGCTCTTTGTGTTTTTTATAAATGACTTGGATGAGGAAGTGGGAGGGTGGGTTAGTAAGTTTGCCGATGACACGAAGGTTGGGGGAGTTCCAGATAGTGTTGAGGGTTGTTGCAGGTTACAGCAGGACATTGACAGGATGCAGAGCTGGGCCGAGAAGTGGCAGATGGAGTTCAACCTTGATAAATGTGAATTGATTCATTTTGGAAGGTCGAATTTAAATGCTGAATACAGGGTTAAAGGTAGGATTCTTGGAAGTGTGGAGGAACAGAGGGATCTTGGGGTCCACGTATATCGATCCCTCAAAGTTGCCATCCAGGTTGATAGGGTTGTTAAGAAGGCGTATGGTGTGATGGTTTTCATTAACAAGGGGATTGAGTTTAAGAGCCGCGAGGTTTTGCTGCAGCTTTATAAAACCCTGGTTCGACCACACTTGAAATATTGTGTCCAGTTCTGATCGCCTCATTATAGGAAGGATGTGGATGCTTTGCAGAGGGTGCAGATGAGATTTACCAGGATGCTGCCTGGACTGGAGGGCATGTCTTATGAAGAAAGGTTAAGGGAGCTGGGGCTTTTCTCACTGGAGCGAAGAAGGCAGAGAGGTGACTTGATAGAGGTGTACAAGGTGATGAGAGGCATGGATAGAGTGGAGAGCCAGAGACTTTTCCCCAGGGTGGAAATGGCTGTCACGAGGGGACATAATTTTAAGGTGATTGGAGATGTCAGGGGCAGGTTCTTTACACAGAGAGTGGTGGGTGCGTGGAATGCACTGCCAGCAGAGGTGGTGGAGTCAGAGTCGTTAGGGACATTTAAGCGACTCTTGGACAGGCACATGGACAGCAGTAAATTGAAGGGGTGTAGGTTAGGTTGATCTTAGATTAGGATAAATGGTCGGCACAACATTGTGGGCTGAAGGGCCTGTACTGTGCTGTACTGTTCTATGTTCTATGTTCTATGTGGAGGTTAAGTGGATTGGGCATGATTGGGTTAAGGGGGAGTGCGCCTAGGTAGAGTGCACTTACGGGAGGGGGGTCATTCCAAACTCGATGGGCTGAATGGCCTCCTTCTACACTGTAGGGATTCTATGAAACATGAGGATAAAGAGACTGGGGCGGCACAGTGGTCAGCACTGCTGCCTATGGTGCTGGGGACCCGGGTTCAAGACCACCCCTGGGTCACTGTCCATGTGGAGTTTGCACATTCTCCCCGTGTCTGCGTGGGTTTCGTCCCCACAACCCAAAGATGTGGATTGGCCGCGCTAAATTGCTCCTTAAATGGGAAAAAATGAATTGGGTACTCTAAATTTATTTTCTATTTTAAAAAATATATATTTATTCAAGTTTTTCAACAAATGTTCAACAACCCCCCCCAAACAAAAAGAAAGCAACAAGAACACAACAAGTAGAAATTATAATTTGGATTTCCCCCATATACAGTAACCCCCCATAGAACAGTAAAAAGCACAAATAGGGAAAAACCACCACCTTAACCCAAATGCCACCCCAAGAGAACCCCCCCCACCCTCCCCCCGCCCCTGGGCTGCTGCTGCTGCTGACCTCCTCCTAACGCTCCGCGAGATAGTCTAGGAACGGTTTCCACCGCCTGAAGAATCCGTGCACAGACCCTCGCCAGGCAAACTTTATCCTCTCCAGCTTGATGAACCCAGCCGTGTCATTGATCCAAGCTTCCACACTAGGGGGCTTCGCATCCTTCCATAGTAGCAAAATCCTCCGCCGAGCTACCAGGGACGCAAAGGCCAGAATACTGGCTTCTTTCGCCTCCTGCACTCCCGGCTCGTCCGATACCCCAAATAATGCCAATCCCCAGCTCGGCTTGACCCGGGCATTCACCACCTTGGACATAGTCCTCGCAAAACCCCCCCCCCAAAACCCATCCAGTGCCGGGCACGACCAGAACATATGGACGTGATTTGCCGGGCTCCCCGAGCACCTCCCACATCTGTCCTCCACTCCAAAGAACCGACTCAACCTCGCCCCTGTCATATGCGCTCTGTGAGTAACTTTGAACTGTATTAGGCTGAGCCTGGCGCAAGAGGAGGAAGAATTAACCCTACTCAGGGCATCAGCCCACAGACCCTCATCTATCTCCTCCCCAAGCTCCTCCTCCCACTTGCCCTTTAACTCCTCCACCGAGGCCTCCTCCTCTTCCTGCAGCTCCTGATGAATCGCCGAAACCTTGCCTTCCCCAACCCACACACCCGAAATTACCCTCTCCTAAATCCCACGTGCCGGAAGCAGCAGGAATTTCCTCACCTGCCGCCTCACAAACGCCCTCACTTGCATGTACCCGAAAGCGTTTCCTGGGGGTAACCCAAACTTCTCCTCCAGCGCCCCTAGGCTCGCAAACGTCCCATCGATGAACAGGTCCCCCACTCTTCTAATCCCTGCCCGATGCCAGCTCCGAAACCCCCCATCCATCCCTCCCGGGACGAACCGATGGTTCTCCCAAATAGGGGACCAAACCGAGGCTCCCACCTCGCCCCTGTGTCACCTCCACTGCCCCCAGATCTACAGCGTCGCCGCCACCACCGGACTCGTGGTGTACCTTGTCGGCGAGAGCGGCAAATAAAAAAAGAAATTGGGAAAAATAATTGGGCGCTCTAAATTTACTATAAAAAAGGATAAATAGACTGTGCACAAATTCCGACCTCAACATTCGGCACAGCATGATATAAACTTATTAAATTTAAAATTCATTTATGGGATGTGCCCGTTGCTGTTCGGTCAAAATTTATTGCCCATTCCTAGTTGCCGTTCAGAAGGTGGTGGTGAGTTGACCTCTTGAACCGCTGCAGTCCTTGAGGTGTAGGTACACCCACTGTGCTGTTAGGGAGGGAGTTCCAGGATATTGCCCAACGACAGCGAAGGAACGGCCAATATATTCCCAAGTCAGGGTGGTGAGTGACTTGGTCGGGAACCTCCCAAGTACCTGCTGCTGAGGATAACCAACGGGTGCAGGATCACAACCACATTATTCGCCATCCTGCAGGAAAATCTTTTGACAACACATAATTATCCAAGATAACAACTGAGATGTGAGGCCGTTATCAGGATAAAACATCTCTCCACTGACATACAAAGAAAGCAGGAATCAAGGATAAAGCAGGATCAAAACTGTGAACACCTCAGGATCTTTCAAGGATTCCAACGATCGAAGCACGAAACCTCATTGCTTCCAACATGCCGTCTCACCTGAACCCAGACGGCCAACAACCCAGACGCCAGCCGGCCGGCTCAGCCACCCCCAACTCCTCTCGGCCAACATCAGGAACAGGGCAACATAGGACCAGGGGTCAGGAGGCCAATTCCACCCCCGGCCTCAAAGACAGGAATAAATGTGTTCCATCGACAGGGCTCTGTTTGCAACAAGAACCTCCTCATGTGCCTCCAACTCCTCCCCAGAAACGCCTTGCAACTCCTGAAATTGGGTTTTGATGGCCAAAATACTGACCAATAATCTTGGAACATAGTAATAATAATAATCTTTATTGCCACAAGTAGGCTTACATTAACTCTGCAATGACGTTACTGTGAAAAGCCCCTAGTCCCCACATTCCAGCGCCTGTTTGGGTACACTTCTAAAAAATAAATTTAGAGTATCCAACTTCGATGGCAGCACGGTGGCGCAGTGGTTAGCACTGCTGACTCACGGTGCCAAGGTCCCAGATTCGATCCCGGCCCTGGGTCACTGTCTGTGTGGAGTTTTCAGAATGTCCAATTCTTTTTAAAAATAAATTTAGAGCATACAATTTCTTTTTTTCCAATTAAGGGGCAATTTAGCGTGGCCAATCCACCTACCCTGCACATCTTATTGGGTTGTGGGGGCGAAACCCACGCAGACACGGGGAGAATGTGCAAACTCCACACGGGCAGTGACCCAGGGCCACAGCGCCGTGAGACACCAGTGCTAACCACTGCGCCACCCCAGAAAGTCCAATTCACCTAACAGCACATCTTTCAGGATTTGTGGGATGAAACCGGAGCACCGGGAGGAAACCCACACAGACACAGGGAGAACGTTCAGACTCCGCACAGACAGTGACCCAAGCCGGGAATCGAACCTGGGACCCTGGAGCTGTGAAGCAATAATGCTAACCACTGTGCTACAGTGCCGCCGAAGGAAGCCGTTCGTCGACTTTCGAGGAGTCAGCAAGGGGGAGGGGGGTATAAGGGGGTTAAAATGGGGAAGGCAGAGGGGGAGGACAGGGCGGGTTGGGGTGCTGGTTAGTTAGTTATTATGATGTTCCTGATTGTTCTTGCTCTTGTGTTTGTTTGTAGGTACTTTTTGTTTTACAAATGCCTCAATAAAAACATTTAAAAAAAGAAAAGAGGGATGAGGCCCTGCAGCAAGAATTTAGGGAGCCAGGCAGTGGATTGAAAAGCAGGATCTCAAAGGTTATAATCCCTGGATTACTCCCGGTGCCACGTGCCAGTGGGTATCGGAATAGGAGGACAGAGCAGATGAATGCGTGGGTAAATAGATGGTGTAGGAGGGAGGGCTTCAGTTTCCTGGATCACTGGGTCTGTTTCTGGGAAGGTGGGACCTGTACAATTTGAATGGGTTGCACCTGAACCAGAATGGAACCAATGTGCTTGCGGGGAGGTTTGTTGGTGCTACTGGTGGTGAGGTTTGAACTAATTTGACAGGGGGATGGGTTGCAAAATGGAGGTACAGTGTGGTTAATGCACAGCCAAATATAGAAATAAGGTGAGTCAGTCTGGAAGGCAGACCTTAGGGGAGACATCTTCAGGCCCAGGGGACATGGTAAGGCTGGGTGGCCTTTATTTTAACGCCAGGGGTTTACGGTTAAGGCAGATGAACTGAGGCCGTTGATTTGCACATGGGATTATGATATTATTGCTATCAGGGCGCACGGTGGCGCAGTGGTTAGCTCTGCTGCCTCACGGCGCCGAGGTCCCAGGTTCGATCCCGGCTCTAGGTCACTGTCCGTGTGGAGTTTGCACATTCTCCCCGTGTTTGCGTGGGTTTCGTCCCCACAACCGAAAAAGATGTGCAAGTTAGGTGGATTGACCACGCAAAATTGCTCCTTAATTTAGAATTTTAAAAAATGATATCACAGAGATATGATTGAGGCAGGCACGGGACTGGCAGCTCAACAGTCCAGGGCCTAGAATCTTCCAGCGAGTCAGTGGGGGTGTAAAAGAGGGGGTGGTGTTTCAATATTGATCAAGGAGTCAACAGCTGCAGTGAGGAGGTATGGTATCTCAGCAGAATTCTCAATTGAGGCCATATGGGTGGAACCTCAAAACAAGAAGCGTGTGGGTCATACAGACCAGTCTCCCTGATCAACGTCGACGCCAAGCTCCTGGCTAAGGTCTTGGCGCTTAGAATTGAGGACTGTGTTCCGGAGGTGATCGGGGAAGACCAAACAGGGTTTGTAAAAGGCAGACAGCTGGTAGCCAACATGAGAAGACTACTCAATGTGATCATGATGCCCACGGAGGGCAGAAAGGTAGAGGCAGTGGTGGCAATGGATGCCGAGAAGGCCTTTGACCGGGTGGAGTGGGACTATTTGTGGGAGGTACTCGGATGGTTTGGGTTCGGGGAGGGCTTTGTTGACTGGGTTAGGCTATTGTACCAGGCACCAAAAGCTAGCGTGAGGATGAATAGGACAACATCAGAGTACATTAGACTACACTGGGGGACCAGACAGGGATGCCCACCCTCCCCGTTGCTGCTTGCACTGGCCATAGAGCCGCTGGCGATTGCCCTGAGAGCTGCAAGGGGGTGGAAGGGAATGATTAGGGGAGGGGTGGAACACAGGGTATCACTGTACGCGGACGACCTGCTCCAGTACATATCGGACCCGCTGGCTGGGATGGACCGTATACTGTTGCTAACTTTTGGTTGGTTCAATTGGCTCTGTTTTATAACCTTTGCTCTCGAGTCGCCAGGTATCTTTATGCCACGAGGTTCAAGTTCAAATAATGATCAATAACTCAACACGCCAATTAGTAAGATTCAAATCAAAACACATTTATTATACACAGTAAATCGCTATTCATGCATAAACTCTACTTTCTGGGCTATTTCTATAACTAACAGGCCTATACTTAGCTTCGGACTGGCCCACCAGGTCAGGGGAACAAATGGCCTTTCATTCAGGTCCTTGGTTATGGGATTCAAAAGCTGGTATGGACTGGTAGCTAGGAGCGCCTATCTCGTAGCGAGCGTAGACTTGAGACTTACTTTCTTGGCGGCCGCTGGACAGTTCACTCTCAGGGGTTGCTTCGTGTTACTGAGTGACCCTGTCAAGAAGGACGATTTGAACTTGGGGGCTTTACTTTATAGTCCCCAGGGGCTTCCCGCCTTTCTGGGCGGATTCCATACCTGGTTTCAAGTGATTGGACTTTGTTCCAATCGCTTGGTTCGATTTCTCCAATACTGGAGCTGTCCCCTGATCGTTAGGCGGTCTTTAAGTGTCCGTTAACTTCTTTTGTGTTGGCTCCTGCTGGCGCCGAGGAGTCTAACTTGGCCTTGTTTACCTTAAAATGTTTCGATTATTCCCGGGGATCGCTCATTACTATGTAGATGGCTGCTACATTACTATGCAGATGACTGTTTGTATCAATGCTGTCTGGGTTTCTGCAGAGTCTAATACACAGTAAACTTGCGCCTGCTAGTTTTTGCCTGTGTTGGCTGAACTTCCCTTCAGCCTTTGCGGTTCTCCATTTTAAGTCGGGAAGTGGCCAACTCAGGTGGCTACACACTCTCCTTGTGATCCTAACGTGAAGCGTGAAGGATCACATAACTGCGTTGTCTTCATTCCCTGATCCAGCGAGCACTCTTCTATGGCCTCTACACTGACCATAACTATGCAAGAAAAATGTTAACTAACATTCTAAGTGGCGCTATGTCAAAACAGGGACATGCATTACAAAATAAGAAACACGGTACCTCTAACTGTCCTCAATATACTACACTCACTCAAACATTCAATCATATTAACTTCCTAAACAATACACACAAAATCATGGCAGCATTATTCACATTTTTCCTGGCTTGGCAGTCAAGCTCAGGATTGTACATTCACTCATGAAACACATTTCTTTATTCACAAAAGACCGCAAACGAATGCCCTTTATTATAGATCGCGGGGGTCGGGTGTCTGATCATAACCGAAAATAGGGGATCTTATCCTATATACCGGGGTGCGGTAGGCTCTCCTTCGCCATTTCCTCAGGCGAATAGTCTGCAC
Source organism: Scyliorhinus torazame (assembly GCF_047496885.1). NCBI lineage: Eukaryota > Metazoa > Chordata > Chondrichthyes > Carcharhiniformes > Scyliorhinidae > Scyliorhinus > Scyliorhinus torazame. The sequence continues at coordinate 13,298,938 of NC_092735.1, read as the reverse complement.
AATGCAGCAGAGTATGGCCAATACTAGTAGGGATTCTATTAAGTAGGACAGGGAGTACCAGGTTATAAACCTGTCACACCAAGATGGTGTGGTGTCGCTTGTGACTGGGCTCTGGGTGCTATGGGGAAGTGAATCATTAACGGCTGGGAGGGTTGGGGTCAGGGGGTTCGCGTTCGCGCGCAACCACATGTTCATTAGGGTGATGAGCAACACGGAGGATGTCCTCATGGTTCATCCTCTTTCTCTTCTCTTCGCTGGAGCTTCTGGGGTTCTGTGGGATCAAGCATAGTGTCTGTTACTATCTTGGTTTAATATCTCGTCTGTTAGTATGTCTGTCCTTCAGTGCCAATTCTCCCTTTACAATTTGTCACCATGTGTGACTCCCTCATTTTTTTTTTCAACGGAATATTCAGGACAAGACACACTTAACAAATACTGAACCAGTGCGAGCCGTCTCGCAGACTGTGCGATTTACCATCCAAATGTTTGAGGATGTAAATAGCAGAGGGTTGGCGACCCTTACAAAACAAAACTTTTTGAACCAAAAGTGTCGAAATGAGGTGCGTGGGGGCCGCGACGGGTAAGATTTGGATGGAATCCCCGAGTAGGACGGCGACCAATGCCGTGTGTGCTCTACCCAAGCGTAGCTGACCAGAGGGGGGTTCCCAGGCAGGGCGGGTCCAAATGCCGTTTCTCCACTGCCTGAGCAACCGACAAGAACGGGCAAGAAATGTAGTCATCGTGGGGGGTTGCCGTATTGGTTCTACCTTCGAACCAGAAGGGCAGTTACGAACGGGGGTTTGGCAAGCTCGCAGAGGTTTCTGCTGATGAGCGTGCAGGCAAGCTTTCAGAGGTTTCGGCCGAAAAATAAGCCATGGGGCCGTGGAAAACATTTCCGATCTTACAAACAACATTTAACAATACGACTACAAACAACATTAAACATGCTGCAGGTTCCATCAGAAAGGACACCGTTTTCTCCCAAGCGGTTCCTTTTTAAAACATCATCTGGACACCTCAGTTATCGGTTGCGAACAGGGTCGCAAAGGGGTTCTCGCTTGGGGAGTCAGACTCAAAGTCGTCATCTTCTCCCGGATGCCAAACTCTCGGGTGTATCAGGGCTGATAGGGCTGCATGGTGCGATTTGGGATCCATCTCGTTGTTCCGGACGAGCCTGAATGAGTTGTCGCGGTGCCAAAAGATGGTGTCTAGTTCTGTGGGGACGGAATCGGGTTGTAATGGTAGGTCGGTGGTCGGTGTTGGGGTTTATTGAGAAACGTGATGAGGAAGGGATGACTCGAATCATGGTCAGATTCACTGGGTGTGGGTCCTGATGTATGGGGATAGTAGGGAGGCGTGCTGTGGCTATTGTCAGTGTCACAGTCGCTGTTGCTACTGCTGCAGTCTGTGGGCGTTCCGGGGCGGAGTGTATAGTTCGGGGGTGGAGGCGGGGTTGAGTCCGTGGATGTGGTGGGCGTATTGGGGGAGGGTAGGGTTACGTTGGCTGTGGGCGGGGTGTGGTCTGCTGCGTCGAGCATGACGTGGTGTGCGTGGTTCGACTGTGGTCCATATGTGGTTAATATGGAACCACGCAGTCTTTCCGTTGGGGAACTTTATTTTGTACATGGAGGGGCTTACTTTGTCCGCAATGGAGTACGGACCCGAATATTTAGGTGACAGGAATGTGCTGGGGTTGTATACGGAGAGCATGACCTGCTGTCCTACACTGAACTCAGTCCCATGTACTGTCTTATCGAAACAGGCCTTGCTCTGTTTCTCTCTTGTGCCTAATTGTACCGCGGCTGCTAGCTGAGCCGTTGTTCTACTGCGTTCTCGTGTGTGAGGGCCGTCACTTCGGGGCTGGTCAAATCTAATCCCAATAAAAATTCTGTGCCTTTCATGGGGCGTCCAGTCATGAGGGTGTGTGGGGTGTAACCTGTAGATGTTGAAACCGTATTTTGCAAAAACATCAGCGCAAAAGGGAGGACTGAATCCCAAGTGGTGTTGTTTTGCTGGACCATTTTTCGGAGGGTAGCTTTTAGGGTCTGATTCATGCGCTCCACGATACCACTTGACTGGGGGTGGTATGCAATGTGGAATTTTTGGGTAATGCCAAAATATCGTGAGGACGTTCTTTTTGACACGTCCCGTAAAATGGGAACCTTGGTCGGATTCAATGCTGCGGGGGAGTCCCCATCTCGTAAAGATGTGGTGGGTTAAGATCTTGGCTGTGGTCTTTGCCGTGTTCGTTCTGGATGGGAATGCCTCTACCCATTTTGTAAACGTGTATATCACAACGAGTACATACTTATAACCATTCCTGCAAGGGGGCAATGGTCCTATAAAATCAATCTGGAGGTTAGTCCAGGGGCCATTAACGGGGCGGGTGTGACTAAGTTGAGCTTTCTTGGCGTATCTGTCCGGATTGTTCTGGGCACAGATAAGGCAATTCTCAACTTAGTGTGTTACGTCTTCTTTTAAACTGGGCCACCAACAGAGCTGCCTGAGGTGGGCCGTAGTGGGATCAATTCCCTGATGTCCATGACCGTCATGGAACAAACAAATGAGCTGATTCCTGTCCTGTTCAGGAACTACATAAAGGGTGTCTTTTAACACCACACCGTCATGTGTGGTCAGAGCATTTCTAAACCTATCGTAAGCTGCCGTAAATTTTCCTTTCAAAATCTCCCTGAGATTGCTATCCTGCTTCTGGGCCTGCACTAAATCCGATATTAGTCTGCGAGACCTGAACTGCATTCACTGGTGCGCTCTCGGCGGGGGGTCCAAAAATATCCGTGCCTGGAACCTGCTTTGCCAGTGCGTCGGCTTTTACATTTCCAGGGGGGGAGGAACGATGGTGACTGCGAACCTTAACTATTCCAAAAGTCCTGTCCTGTGCTTTTTCTAGAATGTGGCGGAGCAATGGGGCTGAGGGGAGGGGTTTTCTGTCTGCGGAAACAAATCCTCTTGCTTTCCACAGGGGTAGGAACTCTGTAAGGCTGTTGCAGACATAGAGGCTGTCCGAGTATATGTCTGCTGGGCTGGGGAAGGAATCTGGGTGTTCTACAATGTACGCCACGGCTGCTAGCTCTGCCGCCTGCGCGCCTAAGTGTCCTGGAATTTTTATTGCGATTTCTTCTATGGTGCGTCCCTGCGCGTCCTCGACATAAATGCCGCATCCTGTTCTGCGCTTCCCTTCTAATAGTGTGGAAGATCCATCCACATATATTCTTATGGGTTCGCACGTGTCTGTGTGCTTGGGGCTCTGGGTTGGACTACCTATCTTTCTGGGGGGTGTCTTTGCAATAAAGGGGCCTGTGTTGTGGTGCGGTGAAATGATTTCACATTCATGGGGGGTGCCTGGGTACTGTAGGTTATCTGCTAAGAAAGTGTGGGTCTTGGTCCTTTTAACAGTGATGTCCTGTCCCTGCAAAAGAAGGGTCCATCTGGCTGCTCTTATTTGACTGACTGTACCGTCCTTAAGTCGTCCATCCAGTAAAAGTTGGGTGGGGGTGTGTTCCGTCAGGATTGTGATGGGGTTTAGTCCGGTTATGTGCGAAAAATATTGCACTGCGCAAAAAACTGCGAGCAGGTGCCTTTCACAGGCTGAAAATCCCTGCTCCACTGCATCTAAAACTCTGGAGGCGTAAGCCACGGGCCTTAACTGTTCGTGCCGTTCCTGGAGGAGCACGGCCGAAAGGGTGCGGTCTGTGGTCACTACCTCTATCGCATAGGGGGAAAGCGGGTCTGGAACTTGTAGTGCGGGGTCTGCTGTGAGTGCTCTTTTCAAAGAGTCCACAGCATCCATATACTGCGGAAGCCATTCCCAGGGGGATCCTTTCTTTAGGAGGTCTGAGAGGGGCGCTGCCTTGCTGGCGAAACCGTCAATGTGGTTTCGGCAGTAGCCAACCAGTCCTAAAAACGACCAGAGGGCTGAAACATTCTGGGGAAGGGGCAATTTGGCAATCGTGTCAATTCTTTTGTGCTCGATCTCGCGTTTACCGTGCGTGATAATTGTACCCAAATATATCACCTTGTTTTCCAAAATCTGGGCCTTTTTGGGCTTTACTTTACAACCAATTTTCTGTAGGAGTTCCAGGAGTTCGGCCAGAAGCTCGATGTGCTCTGCCTTGGTGTCTGTCTGCAGTAATAGGTCGGCCACATACTGGACCAGACATTCGGGGCGAGGAAATTTTGAATCCATTTGCCAGCTGTCGGTGGAAAATGGAGGGGGAGTTGTGGAATCCTTGTGGAAGGCATGTCCACGTATACTGTTGATTTTTAAACGTGAAGGCAAATTTGTACTGGCATGCTTTTGCCAATGGAATGGACCAGAATCCAATACTGATGTCCAAAACTGTAAAGTATTGTGAGTTGAGTCCCTGTTTCAGCATGGTCTCGGGACTTGTGGCTACCTTGGGGGCTGCTGCGGGGGTGACTTTGTTGAGTTCCCGGTAATCGATGGTCAGTCGCCATGATCCATCGGGCTTTCTCACTGGTCAAATCGGGGCATTATTAGTGGAGGCTACTGATCTGAGTACACCCTGCTCTAATAAGCTGTCGATAACTTTTGCGATTTCTCCCTCTGCCTCTTGGGGAAATCCGTATTGCTTTTGGGGTCTAGGGTCACGTCCTGTGATTTGTACTGAACCAGTCATCCGGCCACAGTCGTGTTTGTGGGTCGCGAATGCTGTCCTGTTCTTTTGTAAAACTGCCCTAACCTGCTTGGCCGTGCTAATCGTGGTCGGGTCAAACTAAAATTCGCCGACTGCGCTAATCTTGTTGGCGTATTCTCCTATTGTGAGCGTTGCGTGGACTCTTGCGGATTTTGTGGGGGGCTGTTCTTTCCTTTGTTTACCCATGCGTGGTTCTGGTGTGCCTTAACTGTGTGTATGTCTGCTTCTGCCTGCTGTTCTTCGGGATTTTTGTTCGTGGGTTTGTTTTGTACAGACTGCTCCCAGGTGCGGGACAATCTTTTTACAACCCATTTCTCATTATGAGCCTCCTCTGAGGGATCATACTTGGCACAAGCTTTCTGTCCTGTCTCTGTGGCATGGAGATAAGGGTGCGGGTCCATTTGGCCATGTTGTCTGGGGACAAATGGGTGCGGTCTAAGTCTCCGGAAACTGCTGCGAAATGGATCCACAGGCGTCCAGCAAACGCTGTGGGGTGCTCGGCTTTCCTTTGCCTGCACTTATTGAGGCCATCTACGGGGTCACCCATGTTATACCCGATCGCGTCTAGGATCGCGGTATGCATTTCTGCAAGGGTGCCTCCTCCTACATTCTGTGGGTCGGGAAGGGCTGCTACGACCGAAGGGTCTAAACTCAAAACTGTGAGCTTTACATGCTCTCGCTCATCCAGGCTGTACATGGTAGACTGCTGTTTTACTCTGGCAAAGAAGTGGTGGGGGTCTGAGGTGGGGAGGAACGGTTTGATTTTATCGCACGTGTCCCGTAATTGGGTCACTGTTCAGGGGGTGGTGTACAGAAATTCCGTGTCGTCCGATGTGGCTGTGCGGTGGGTGGTGACTGGGTTCATTGGAGCCTGAACTATCTGCTCTGTGGGGGGTTGGGGCGCTTTTCTCTTCTGGGGCTTTCCCTGCGCGCATGTTCCCTGAACATATCTCTGCACTGTCTCACTCAATTCTTCCCAATCAGGGCCGTCTTCCTCATCTAACTGCGATCCAAAGGTTTCCTGGAATCCTTTTTGAACTGAAAGCAGAGATTGCAGTTCTGCAATCTGCTTCCGGCACTTTGCGTGGTCTAATGAGCTTTGTCTTTGTTCCGTGGTGGCAGCATGGAGTGCTCTTAACGCTGCCTTTAGGTCACTTCACTGCCTCTGCAGTGCCTCTACCTGCTTCTCGGTTTCCTCTTGTACCAGGACTGCACGTTGCATGTCCTGATAGGCCTTTTCGTACTGGAATTGGGAGCTGCTTAGGTGCGCCAGACAAGACTGGTGTGCCCACTTGGCATCATCCACCTCTCCGTCCTTTGCTGCTATCTTCCTCCTTAATTCTATGTTCTCTTTCTCTATCTCGCTCACATCGACCTTGCTCATTCAATGTATGCCTTCTATCTCTTTTCGGAGCGTCCTAACAACCTCCTCTGTGCCTCGCAATTGTGCCAAACAGGACACGATTGCCATCGGCTTGCGAGCTTTCCCCAAGCTTTTCTTATGAATTTCTGACAGGTTCTCCCACCAAGTACAGTGGGCAGCACGGTAGCATTGTGGCTAGCACAATTGCTTCACAGCTCCAGGTCCCAGGTTCTATTCTGGCTTGGGTCACTGTCTGTGCGGAGTCTGCACATCCTCCCCGTGTGTGCGTGGGTTTCCTCCGGGTGCTCTGGTTTCCTCCCACAGTCCAAAGATGTGCAGGTTAGGTGGATTGGCCGTGATAAATTGCCTTTAGTGTCCAAAATTGCCCTTAGTGTTGGGTGGGGTAACTAGGTTATGGGGATAGGGTGGCGGTGTTGACCTTGGGTAGGGTGCTCTTTCCAAGAGCCGGTGCAGACTCGATGGGCTGAATGGCCTCCTTCTGCACTGTAAATTCTATGAAAAAAAGTATGTCCTACACTCCCGGGACCTGTTTCCTCATCTTCACAGAATTCGCTCCAAAGGGGCCATCCTTTCCCTTTGAGGTACTCTCTGATTTCCTCTTCCCAAACGGGACACTGTCCTACTCAACTGCTGCGACCACAAATTTGAGTCAGTGGAACGGCACCTTTAGGAGGTCGATGCCGCTCGATGGCAGATTGGGTGGCACTGTGAGTATCATTGTACCGGGCCTCTGCTGCTATCTCTGGCCTCCGCACTGACATCATCAGCCAAGATCTATGGGGATAACCCTTGACCTCTACAAGTCACCCCTGCAGCCTGGGGTGACCCTCGGAAATGCCAGCGATCTGTAATTGGCCAAGAATGTAACTACCATGCACGCTGCCTGGAAAACGGACACACGCGTGCATGAATCGCATCTGGTGGACACACACAAGCTGCACATTGAGGGAGTGGAACTCCTTCCGGTTTATGAAGAGGACTCCCTGGGTGAAGATTTTCCCTTATGTCCCCACTAATCCTTCTACCTCAATCAACTTAAATCTGTTCAAGAGGGCAGCACGGTTGCGCAGTGGGTTAGCCCTGTTGCCTCACGGAGCCAAGGTCCCAGGTTCGATTCCGGCTCTGGGTCACTTTCCGTGTGGAGTTTACACATTCTCCCCGTGTTTGTGTGGGTTTCACCCCACAACCCAAAGATGTGCAGGGTAGGTGAATTGGCCACGCTAAATTGTCCCATAATTGGAAAAATGAATTGGGTACTCGAAATAAAAATTTAAAAACCTGTTCAATTCCCAGCCCCTCAGTTCACTATGGCTGAAAGGTCTGAGCGATCTTTCCCATTACGCCCCTGCGGCCGCTGCCCCAACGTTGGTGCACCGGGGACAGGTCGAACCTGCTCCATGGTCTGATTCCTCCCATCAAAACCTCTCACTATCGGTTACACCAGCTGCTGCCTCCTGAGTGCTCTTCCCCTTTAAGAGGGGAGGCGTCTTTAGACAGGCTAACTGTAGCTCGAGCACATGCCTGGGCCCTGCTGAACAATCAGTCAGCAGTGTCCCTCTCCCTGGGCTGAAGACTACAATTATTGAGATAAGGCATGATGGTGGGTGCTTTCTGCATTATCTTGACCATGTGGACCATTCGGTGCAGATAAGCTGCAATACTGTCACATTCCAACAGGCGTCGCCATCTTGCAGTGGTGCCAATATTCGAAGGAATGAGTAAGAAACCAGGGGCTGGATTCTCTGGTCGCCGACGCCAAAACTGCATTTGGTGACCGGCCGGAGAATCCAAGTTTACCACAGAATCGGGGGCGGCGCTGCTTTCGCGATGCTCCGTCCCCTCCAAAGCGGCGTATTCGCAGAGCACTTTGCCACGTACGCCTGAGGCTCCCCCACCAATACTCTGCCCCCGACCGGCTGAATTCCCGACGGCGTGGATCTCTCAAGGTCTCACCCGTCAGGAACTTGGCTGCGGACTCAGTACAGCACCGTCACAGTCGGGGGAGGGCCGATCCGCGGGAAGGGGGGGGACATTATTCAGGGGGCACTGTCGTGGGGGTGGTCCAGTGCACGCGAGCCGGTTGAAGGGGGGGATTATTTCGCGGGCTGGGTCCGCGAGAGGCCTCCGTCATGACGCACGGCGCAGCTGCTGCAGGCCACCGCCGTGCGCATGCACAGCCACGGGCCCGGCAATTCTCCGGGGCACAGCGGCAGCTCGAGCCGGGTGCTCTGTGCTGCCGTCCGGCTAGCCACTAGCAAAATGGGGAAACGGTGGCCTTTTTGCGCCAGTTTTCCTGGTGTAAAACGCCCCCATTCCCACGCCCGTGTGGGGACACAGCCCCAGAATCGGAGAGTCCAGCCCCTGATGGGGGATTTTTCAATGTCATTCATTGCATTCGCCCCCCCCACGCTGTCAGAGGGAATGAACAATTTGGCCTTTCAGCGGGATTGGAGATTCCCAGCCACGAACGTGGTCGGAGAATCCTGGCCCTGATATTTGTCATTTTTCCTGCCTCATCCTATCCTCTACATCTTTTTTAAAATTTAGAGAACCTAATTAATTTTTCCAATTGAGGGGCAATTCAGCGCGGCCAACCCACCTACCCTGCACATCTTTGGGTTGTGGGGGCGAAACCCACGCAGACACGGGGAGAATGTGCAAACTCCGCACGGGCAGTGACCCAGGGCCGATATTCGAACTGGGTTCCTCAGGGCCGTAGTCCCAGTGCTGACCACATGGCGCCACGTGATGCCCTTTCACTGCTCCCTAATGGTGTTACATATTCCCTGATTTGAGGCTCTATTGGCCGCAGTGGAGGCTGGGTCATTGATTGTATTCAGGGCTGCCCACAGATATCTGTCACCATCCTCCATCAGTGTGACTGACCCCAGACTCCCGAAGTAACTGCTCTCCCCGGAATCCGGTCAGGGCAACGGACCCCCAGGAAGACACCGGAAACGGTTTTGGGATGTCCCCAGAACATCCCTGAAGGGGGGAGTCAATCCCCCAGAGTCAGTGAGGGGTCAAAATGGAGACTGTTCGTTCGGGAAGAAACCAAACACATGGAGAGACTGAGAGGCGAGGTTGAGACGGGGGAGGCGGAGCAGAAACAAACTCCTGGACACAACCCTCCAAAACCCACAGATTGTGCACTGGGTGTATCAGCCCTCTGAAAACCCGGGGGGGGGGGATCTGAGTGGAAGAGAAAAGAGAAACCTCCTGGATTTGGAGCGCCAGCCGAACACAGGGAGTAGACCCGCCCCCCGTAACCCGCTACCAATCCCGTCGCGGGATCCTTGTGAGTGGCGGTACAGTAGACCAATAGGAAGGAGAGGAAGGCGGGCTCCCGGTTTGACTGCCATCTACTGAACCAATCGCCTGTTGCTGTAGCCCAGAAACCAATGCCCAGCGATATGCAAATAAGATAGATTTACACTGATCCGAAATCTAATTTTCCATTCATTTTAAATTCCGATTGGAAATCCCGGCCGCACCTGGATAGTGGCAAAAGTTTCCTCGAAAGGATTCTGTAGAACCGCAATGTCAATATACAGTTACCTTGATGTAGAAGCCATCTTCTGTGTAGGACACGAGAGAGAAACTGATTTCCTACAATGTCCGTTATTATGATGAATTTTTGGGACTGGGGACATAGGGAGGCTCCCTCTGCTGTTTGCTCGGGGGATGCCATTTATTGGTTTTCTCTTCTATGTCCCTGTGTTTAATTGCAAAAGAGATTGGCTTTAAGTAGTTGTGTGACAGCATGAGAAGGTGGCAATATTACAGCAATTTTTGGCAAACGTAGATCATAACATTTACGATGTGGAGATGCTGGGGTGAGCACAGTAAGAAGTCTTACAACACCAGGTTAAAGTCCAACAGGTTTGTTTCGATGTCACTAGCTTTCGGAGCGCTGCTCCTTCCTCAGGTGAATGAAGAGGTCTGTTCCAGAAACACATATATAGACAAATTCAAAGATGCCAAACAATGCTTGGAATGCGAGCAGGTGATTAAATCTTTACAGGTCCAGAGATGGGGTAACCCCAGGTTAAAGAGGTGTGAATTGTACCAAGCCAGGACAGTTGGTAGGATTTCGCAGGCCAGATGGTGGGGGATGAATGTAATGCGACATGAATCCCAGGTCCCGGTTGAGGCCGCACTCATGTGTGCGGAACTTGGCTATAAGTTTCTGCTCGGCGATTCTGCGTTGTCGCGCGTCCTGAAGGCCGCCTTGGAGAAAGCTTACCCGGAGATCAGAGGCTGAATGCCCTTGACTGCTGAAGTGTTCCCCGACTGGAAGGGAACATTCCTGCCTGGTGATTGTTGCGCGATGTCCGTTCATTCGTTGTCGCAGCGTCTGCATGGTCTCGCCAATGTACCACGCTTCGGGACATCCTTTCCTGCAGCGTATGAGGGAGACAACGTTGGCCGAGTATGTACCGCGTACCTGGTGGGTGGTGTTCTCACGTGTAATAGTGGTATCCATGTCGATGATCTGGCACGTCTTGCAGAGATTGCCATGGCAGGGTTGTGTGGTGTCGTGGTCACTGTTCTGAAGACTGGGTAGTTTGCTGCAAACAATGGTTTGTTTGAGGTTGCGCGCTTGTTTGAAGGCAAGTAGTGGGGGTGTGGGGATGACCTTGGCAAGATGTTCATCGTCATCAATGACGTGTTGAAGGCTGTGAAGAAGATTACGTAGTTTCTCCGCTCCGGGGAAGTACTGGACGACGAAGGGTATTCTGTCGGTTGTGTCCCATGTTTGTCTTCTGAGGAGGTCGGTCCGGTTTTTCGCTGTGGCGCGTTGGAACTGTCGATCGATGAGTCGATTTACATTGCAGAAGGTCATTCAGCCCATCGAGTCTGCACAGGCCCTTGGAAAGAGCACCCAACCGACGCCCACACCGCTACCCTTTCCCCATAACTCCACTCAACCTTTTTTTTTGGACACAAAGGACAATTTAGCATGGCCAATCCACCTAACCTGCAAAGCTGGACTGTGGGAGGAAACCGCAGCACCCGGAGGAAACCCACACAGATACAGGGAGCACACGCTGACTCTGCACAGACTGCTGTTACTAATCTTGCTGCATGCGTATGGATACTGAGCAGTCACATCCGTGACCAACAAAAAAACCTCCAGACAATGAATATGGCCAAACAACGAACCTGGCGGCAGCTTTGCTTATCACTGTTGACTCACAGCGTCAGGGACCCAGGTTCAATTCCAGCCTTCGGTGGCTCTGGAGTTTGCAGGTTCTCACAGAGTCTGCGTGGATTTCCTCCGGGTACTCCGGTTTCCTCCCATCCTCCAAAGATGTGAGTCTAGAGTCAGTACAAAGGTGAGCCTTTCTCAGACTTTGTTTGCAGTGAGTGCTGAATTTGGGTGCATTTGAGTGCTATAGAGAGTGTTTGGTGACGGAGGGAGCAAGGTGCTCCTTTCATTTAATTTCCTCAAAGAGCGAGAAGGGAGCCGGGAGTTTACAGAGAGTGCAGCTGACTGGGAGCAGAGTCGGAGGGCGGAGTTCTAGTTGGTCCACAGGGCAGCTACATTCTGTAAGGTAAAGGGGATGGAGGCTAGGGCAGTTGCATACTCCTCCTGTAGGATGTGGGTGGTGAGAGATACCCAACTCCAGCTCCTCAGAGACCGCGTTAGGGAGCTGGATGAACTTTGGATCATCCGGGAGGCAGAGGGGGTGATAGAGAAGAGTTACAGGGAGGTAGCCACACCCAAGGTACAGGACAAGAGTAGCTGGGTTACAGTCAGGGGAAGGAAAACGAACGGGCAGATAGTGCAGGGATCCCTCGTGGCTGTTCCCCTTCAAAACAAGTACACCATTTTGGATGCTGTTGGGGGGAAAGGGGAAGGCCCGAGCGGCCAGGTCTCTGGCACTGAGCCTGGCTCTGTGGCTCAGAAGGGAAGTGGGGAGAATAGAAAAGCAATAGTGATGGGAGACTCAATGGTTAGGGGAATAGATAGGCGATTCTGTGCTTGCAAGCGAGACTCCCGGAAGGTAAGTTGCCTCCCGGGTGCCAGGGTCAGGGATGTCTCAGATCGAGTCTACAGGATGTTGCTAACTTTGCCTTAGTTCAATTGCTCTGTTTTATTACCTTTGCTCTCGAGTCGCCAGGTATCTTTATGATACCGCCACGAGGTTCAAGTCCGAGTAATGATCAATAATCCAATACACCGATGAGTAAGATTTAAATCGAAGCACATTTATTATACACAGTAATCGCTACTCATGCACAAATTCTACGTCTAAGCTACTTCTACAACTAACAGGCCTATACTTAACTTCGGACTGGCCCACCAGGTCAGGGGAACAAATGGCCTTTCGTTCGGGTTCTGAGTCTGCGGGATTCGAAGTTGGTACGGATTGGTAGCTGGGAGCGCCTATCTCGTAGCGAGCGTTGAATTAAGACTTACGAGTTTGATGATCGCTGGAGTCACTGCACCGGTCACGGTCAATGTTAGTTTGTTGTTGCTGGGTGACCCGGGCAGGAAGAAGAGCGTGAGGAGAGCGACGAGGTGAAGAAGAGAGCAATTTGAACTTGGGGCTCAATTCTTATAGTCCCCAGGGGCTTCTCGCCTTTCGGGGCGAACCCTGTACCTGGTCCCAAGTGATTGGACTTTGTCCCAATCGCTTGGTTCGATTTTCTCCAATACTGGAGCAGTTCCCTGATCGATGGGCGGTCTTGAGGTGCTCGTTCACCTCCTTTGTTTTGGCTCCTGCTGGCGCCGAGGAGTCTGGCTTTGCGTTGTGAGTCAAAATGTTACTTATTGTTCCCGGGGATTGCTCATCAGTATGCAGATGGCTGTTGCTTTTTTATGCTGATGGTCGTTGGTATCAATGTTGTCTGGTTTTTGCAGAGGTAAATACACAGCAAACCTGCAGCTGCTGTTTTTTGACTTGTTGGCTGACTTTCCCATCAGCCTTTGCCGTTCGCCATTTTGAATCGGGAGTTGGCCAATTTAAGTGGCTACAAGGATTCTTTTCTTTTAAATATTTTTATTGAGGTATTTGAAAATTTTAATTAAAAATAACATGAACAGTGACATCAACATGGTATAAAAACATTTCCACCCCCATCCCAATCTTCACACACCCAACCATAAAACAACAATATGGCCCCCCTGCACCCCCCCCCCTTGGAATACTGCATCCGCTGACATTTTAATTTTCCCCAAGAAAGTCGACAAACGGCTGCCACCTCCGGGTGAACCCGACCATTGACCCTCCGAAGGCGAACTTTATCTTCTCGAGACTGAGAAACCCAGCCTTGTCACTGACCCAGGTCTCTACACTCGGGGGCTTCGAGTCCCTCCACAGTAACCAGATCCGTCTCCGGGCTACCAGGGAGGCAAAGGCCAGGACGTCAGCCTCATTCGCCCCCTGAACTCCCGGCTCTTCCGACACGCCAAAGATCGCCACCTCCGGCCTCGGAACCACCCGTGTTTTTAGCACCGTGGACATTGCCTCAGCAAAACCCTGCCAACACCCTCTACGCTTCGGGCATGCCCAGAACATGTGGACATGATTTGCTGGGCTTCCCGCGCACCTCGCACACCTGTCCTCTACCCCGAAAAACATGCTCATCCTAGCCACTGTCATGTGTGCCTGGTGGACTACCTTAAATTGTATCAGGCTAAGCGTGGCACATGATGAGGAGGTATTAACCCTGCTTAGGGCATCCACCCACTGAGCCGCCTCTATCTCGCCTCCTAGCTCGTCCTCCCACTTGCCCTTAAGCTCCTCCACTGGAGTTTCCTCCGTCTCCGAAAACTCCTGGTAAATATCTGAAACCTTCCCCTCCCCCACCCAGGTACTGGAAACTACTCTATCCTGTATTCCCCGTGGCGGCAGCAGCGGAAAGGCCGGAACCTGTTTTCTCAGGAAGTCTCGCACCTGCAAATACCCTGAACCCATTCCCTGCTGGCAATTCAAATTTATCCTCCAAGGCTTTCAAGCTGGGAGAGCTCCCATCTATAAATAGTTCCCCCATCCTTCTAATTCCTGCCCTTTGCCATCTCCGGAACCCACCATCCAGCCTACCCGGTACAAACCGATGATTATTATAAATTGGGGTCCGATGCTCCCTCCACTCTCTCATATCTCCTCCATTGCCCCAGATTCTCAGAGCTGCCACCACCACCGGACTTGTGGAGTATCGGGCCGGCGAGAACGAAAGAGGTGCCGTTATCAGTGCTCCCAAACTGGTGTCTTTGCATGATGCCGCCTCCACCCGCTCCCATGCCGACCCCTCCCCCACTGCCCACTTCCTGATCATGGCGATATTAGCCACCCGGTAGTAATTGCAGATGTTCGGCAGCGCCAACCCACCCTCCCCCCGACTGCGCTCCAGCAACACTTTCTTCACTCGCGGGGTTTTACCCGCCCACACAAAGCCCAAAATAACCTTATTCGCCCGCTTGAAAAAGGCCTTTGGGATGAAGATGGGGAGGCACTGAAAGACAAACAGAAACCTGGGGAGGACCGTCATTTTCACAGTCTGTACCCTCCCCGCCAGTGATAATGGGAGCATGTCCCATCTCTTAAACGCCCCTTCCATTTGATCTACCAACCGGGATAGGTTTCACTTGTGCAGTGCCTCCCATTCCCAGGACACCTGGATTCCCAGATACCGAAAGCTCTTTCCTACCATTCTAAGCAGCAGCTCTCCCAGTCTCTTCTCCTGCCCTCTTGCCTGGATCACGAACATCTCGCTTTTTCCCATGTTCAATTGATACCCTGAAAAATTGCAAAATTCCCCCAGGATTCGCATTACTTCCCCCATCCCCTCCAACCGTGTCTGAAATATACAAGAGCAAGTCACCTGCGGAAAGCGAGACCTGATGCTCCACACCCCCAAACCAGCCTTTTCCAGTTCCTAGAGGCTCTTAACGCCATGGCCAATGGCTCTATGGCCAGGGCAAACAGTAACGGGGAGAGGGGGCACCCTTGCCTCGTCCCTTGGTGTAGCTTAAAATACCCCGACCTCAGCTGGATCGGACGTCGCTCCTGGTGCCTGATAGAGCAACCGCAGCCAGTCGATAAAGCCCTCACCAAACCCAAACCTTCCCAGCGCCTCCCACAGGTAATTCCACTCCACCCAATTGAAAGCCTTCTCCGCATCCATCGCTACCACCACCTCCACCTCCTCTCCTTCTGAGGGCATCATAATAACATTCAAAAGCCTTCGAACATTGGCCTTGAGTTGCCTGCCCTTTACAAATTCCATCTGGTCTTCTCCTATCACCCCCGGGACACAGTTCTCTATTCTTGTGGCCAGTAACTTAGCCAGCGGTTTGGCATCCACATTCAGTAGAGAAATTGGCCTGTATGACCTGCATTGCTCCGGATCCTTCTCCCGTTTCAGGATCAATGAAATCCAGGCCATTGTTCCAACATTGTTGTGGGCGGGACTCCCTTCTCTCTTGCTTCATTAAATGTCCTCACCAGTAGTGGGCTCAATATCTCTGAAAACCTCTTATAGAATTTCACCGGGTAGCGTCAGGCCCCGGGGCCTTGCCCGACTGCAGGCCCTCCAGCCCCTCGATTATTTCCTCAACCTCGATTGGGGCTCCCAGCCCTTCCACCAGATCCTCATCTACCCTCGGAAACCTCAACTGATCCAAAAACCTCCTCATCCCCTCCACCCCAGCCGGGGGTTCTGACTCATATAATTTACTATGGAAGTCCTCCAACACCTCATTCACCCCTCCCCAGGATAGTATTCCCGCCTCTACTCTTTACTTTACCTATCTCCCTGGCAGCCTCCCTTTACCTGAGCGGGTGCGCTAACATTCGTTTTTTTTTAACAAACAATTTTATTGAGGTATGTTTTGGCATTGTAAACAGTTACAGATTACAGAAATGTGCAAACATCAACAGAAAATCAACACTTCAACCGAACCATAATGCACATCCGCTCCTCTCCCATAAACACCACCCGCCTATTTATCCCTCCTACTCTACTCTAATCTCCCCCGACCCCCCTTCTGACGTTCACTCTCCTGCGAAGAAGTCGATGAATGGTTGCCACCTTCGGGCGAACCCCAATACAGATCCCCTCAAGGCGAACTTGATTTTTTTCCAGACCCAGAAAACTCGACATGTCCGAAAGCCATAGTTTGGTCTTCGGGGGCTTTGAGTCCCTCCATGCCAGCAGTATTCGCCGCCGGGCTATCAGGAAAGCAAAGGCTAGAACGTTGGCCTCTTTCTCCTCCTGGACTCCCAGGTCTTCCGAAACCCCGAAAATTGCCACCTCTGGATTCATCACCACCATTGTTTTCAGTACACGGGACATGACACCCGCAAATCCCTCCCAGTGCCCCCTAAGCTTAGGACATGCCCAAAACATGTGAATGTGGTTCGCTGGTCCTCCCGCGCATCTAGCGCACTTGTCCTCTACCCCAAAGAATTTGCTCATCCGAGCTACCGTCATGTGGGCCCGGTGAACGACCTTAAACTGAATCAGGCTGAGCCTGGCACATGTTGCGGTTGAGTTTACCCAACTCAAGGCTTCCGCCCATACCGACCTCCTCCATCTCCCCGCCGAGTTCCTCCTCCCATTTGAGTTTCAGTTCCTCCGTCTGGGACTCTTCCCCCTTCATGAGCACCTTCTAAATATCCGAGACTCTACCCTCTCCTCCTTCTCCTCTAGAGACTATTCTGTCCTGGATCCCTATTGGCGGGAGGCGTGGGAAGGATGGGATGTGTCTGCGTGTAAAGTCCCCCACTTGTAAGTACCTGAAGTCATTTCCCCTTACCAGCCCAAATTTCTCCTCCAAAGCCCTCATGCTCGCAAAGCTCCCCTCCAGGAACATATCGTCCACCCGCCTCACCCCCGCCCGCCACCATGTTCGAAACCCACCATCCATGTTTCCAGGGGCGAGTCGATGGTTATCACATATTGGAGCATAATATAATAAGGAGCATTCGTTTGCGTTTTTGTTGTAAATAAAGAAAAGTTCATGAGCAATTGTACGATCCTGAGCTTGACTGCCAAGCCAGGAAAAATGTGTATAAACTGCTATGATTTTGTTTGTATGGTTTAGGAAGTTAGAGTGATGAAATGTTTAAGTGAGTGTCGTGTATTAAGGATAGTTAGAGGTTCCCATTTTCTTGTTTTGTAATGCATGTCCCTGTTTGACATAGCGTCCCTTAGAATTGTCAGTTAAAATTTTTTTGCATAGTTATGGTCAGTGTAGAGGCCATGAAAGAAGTGCTCACTGGGTCTGGGAATGAATATAACGCAGTTATGTGATCCTTCACGCTTCGCGTTAGGATCACAAGGAGGGTGTATAGCCACCTAAATTGGCCAACTCCCGATTTAAAATGGCGAACAGCAAAGGCTGAAGGGAAATTCAGCCAACACAGGCAGAAACCAGCAGGTGCAGGTTTGCTGTGTATTTAACCCTGCAAAAGCCCAGACAGCATCGATACCAGCGACCATCAGCATAATAATGTAGCAGCCATCCACATACTAATGAGCAATCACTCGGAACAATCGCAACATTTGGGATACACAAAACTAAGCCAGACTCCCCGGCAGGAGCCAACACAAAAGAGGTTAACGAACACCTCAAGACTGCCCATCGATCAGGGAACCGCTCCAGTATTGGAGAAATCGAACCAAGCGATTGGAACGAAGACCAATCACCTAGAACCAGGTACAGGGTCCGCCCCGAAAGGCGGGAAGCCCCTGGGGACTCTAAAGTTAAGCCCCCAAGTTCAACTCGCTCTCTTCTTCCTGCCCGGGTCACCCAGCAACTTCGAACCAACCTTGACCATGACCGGTGAAGTGACCACCGAAAGAAGTAAGTCTTAATTCAACGCTCGCTACGAGATAGGCGCTCCTAGCTACCAATCCGTACCAACTTCGAATCCCGCAGACTCAGAACCCGAACGAAAGGCCATTTGTTCCCCTGACCTGGTGGGCCAGTCCGAAGTTAAGTATAGGCCTGTTAGTTGTAGAAGTAGCTTAGACGTAGAATTTGTGCATGAGTAGTGTATAATAAATGTGCTTTGATTTGAATCTTACTAATCGGTGTCTTGAGTTATTGATCATTACTTGGACTTGAACCTCGTGGCGGTATCATAAAGATACCTGGCGACTCGAGAGCAAAGGTAATAAAACAGAGCAATTGAACCAACCGGAAAGTTAGCAACACTAGTCGCCACGTTCCGGCCCCTGTTCAGGGAGGCTGTTCCGGGAATTGAACCGTGCTGCTGGCCTGCCTTATTCTGCTTTCAAAGCCAGCGATTTAGCCCTGTGCTAAACAGACCCTTATAGAAGAGAAGATATGTAGATAAATCTCAGAGAAGTTTTCAACTTCCCCAATTTTAGAATCAGACGATGTCGACAGGGCCGAGTCAGTGGAACGGCACCTTTAGGAGGTCGATGCCGCTCGATGGCAGATTGGGTGGCACTGTGAGTATCATTGTACCGGGCCTCTGCTGCTATCTCTGGCCTCCGCACTGACATCATCAGCCAAGATCTCAGGGGATAACCCTTGACCTCTACAAGTCACCCCTGCAGCCTGGGGTGACCCTCGGAAATGCCAGGGATCTGTAATTGGCCAAGAATGTAACTACCATGCACGCTGCCTGGAAAACGGACACACGCATGCATGAATCGCATCTGGTGGACACACACAAGCTGCACATTGAGGGAGTGGAACTCCTTCCGGTTTATGAAGAGGACTCCCTGGGTGAAGATTTTCCCTCATGTCCCCACTAATCCTTCTACCTCAATCAACTTAAATCTGTTCAAGAGGGCAGCACGGTTGTGCAGTGGTTAGTCCTGTTGCCTCACGGAGCCGAGGTCCCAGGTTCGATTCCGGCTCTGGGTCACTGTCCGTGTGGAGTTTGCACATTCTCCCCGTGTTTGTGTGGGTTTCACCCCCACAACCCAAAGATGTGCAGGGTAGGTGGATTGGCCACGCTAAATTGCCCCTTAATTGGAAAAATGAATTGGGTTCTCTAAATTACAAAAAAAAATTTGTTCAATTCCCAGCCCCTCAGTTCACTATGGCTGAAAGGTCTTAGCGATCTTTCCCATTACACCTCTGCGGCCGCTGCCCCAACGTTGGTGCACCGGGGACAGGTCGAACCTGCTCCATGGTCTGATTCCTCCCATCAAAACCTCTCACTATCGGTTACACCAACTGCTGCCTCCTGAATGCTCTTCCGCTTTAAGAGGGGAGGCATCTTTAGACAGGCTAACTGTAGCTCGAGCACATGCCTGGGCCCTGTTGAACAATCAGTCAGCAGTGTCCCTCTCCCTGGGCTGAAGACTACAATTATTGAGATAAGGCATGATGGTGGGTGCTTTCTGCATTACCTTGACCATGTGGACCATTCGGTGCAGATAAGCTGCAATACTGTCACATTCCAACAGATGTCGCCATCTTGCAGTGGTGCCAATATTCGAAGGAATGAGTAAGAAACCAGGGACTGGATTCTCTGGTCGCCGACGCCAAAACCGCATTTGGCGACCGGCCGGAGAGTCCAAGTTTACCACAGAATCGGGGGCGGCGCTGCTTTCGTGATGCTCCGTCCCCTCCAAAGCGGCGTATTCGCAGAGCACTTTGCCACGTACACCTGAGGCCCCCCCCCCCCCGCCAATGCTCTGCCCCCGATCGGCTGAGTTCCCGACGGCGTTGATCTCTCAAGGTCTCACACGTCAGGAACTTGGCTGCGGACTCAGTACAGCACCGTCACAGTCGGGGGAGGGCCGATCCGCGGGCAGGGGGGGGGACATTATTCTGGGGGCACTGTCGGGGGGGTGGTCCAGTGCACACGAGCCGGTTGAAGGGGGGGATTATTTCGCGGGCTGGGTCCGCGAGAGGCCTCCGTCATGACGCACGGCGCAGCTGCTGCAGGCCACCGCCGTGCGCATGCACAGCCACGGGCCCGGCAATTCTCCGGGGCAGAGCGGCAGCTCGAGCCGGGTGGTCCGTGCTGCCGTCCGGCTAGCCACGAGCAAAACGGGGAATCGGTGGCCTTTTTGCGCCGGTTTTCCTGGTGTAAAACGCCCCCATTCCCACGCCCATGTGGGGACACAGCCCCAGAATCGGAGAGTCCAGCCCCTGATGGGGGATTTTTCAATGTCATTCATTGCATTCGCGCCCCCCCCCACGCTGTCAGAGCGAATGAACAATTTGGCCTTTCAGCGGGATTGGAGATTCCCAGCCACGAACGTGGTCGGAGAATCCTGGCCCTGATATTTGTCATTTTTCCTGCCTCATCCTATCCTCTACATCTTTTCAAAAAATTTAGAGAACCCAATTAATTTTTCCAATTAAGGGGCAATTTAGCGCGGCCAACCCACCTACCCTGCCCATCTTTGGGTTGTGGGGGCGAGACCCACGCAGACACGATGAGAATGTGCAAACTCAATACGGGCAGTGACCCAAAGCTGGGATCGAACCCTGGTCCTTGCAGGGGATGTCCTGCGGCTGTATTGCTTGAGGCGGAGGAGGAGGAAGCTGCAGCAGTGGAGCGTGTCACAGAGGAACAGGTGGCAGGCGCCCACGATAGAGAGCCGGCCGCCGACCAGGCCGAGGAGGAGGAGGTGCCAAGGAGGCGCTGCATGAGGCCTCATGTATACCGGCACCACCTGTCATTCGAGGAGCTGCAGGACCGGGCGTGCCATCGAAGACTTTGGCTAAGCAGAGAGACCATACGACATATCTGCCAGGTCAAGGCACACCTGGCACTGCGGGGGTATGGGGAAGGACACCTGCTCCCGGTGGCCATCAAGGTGACGGTTGCCCTGAACGTCGACACACGGGATCCTTCCAGGCGCCAAGTGGGGACCTGTCTGACATCTCGTAGACCTTGATGCACAGGTACATCTGTACCCTCACAGAGGCCCTATATGCCCAGGCGACTCAATACATCCACTTCAACATGGACCAAGCCCACCAGGATGCCAGGGCTGCGGGGTTTGATGCCATCGCCGGGATGCCCCCCTATGGGCACCTGCAGATAAATGTACTATTCACAAAACAAAAGGGGTTCCACTCAATGAACGTGCAGCTGATATGTGACCATCAGATGCGCATCCGACACGTTAGCGCCCGATATCCGGGCAAAGTGCCTGGCTCGTTTTCCTGGCACATTCGACGATTCCTGACATTTTTGAGACCCCCCCAGCTGGGGGTTTGGCTCCTGGGTGACAGGCGTTATCTGCTGCGATCGTGGCTGATGACACCTATCCGGAGACCACAGACTGACGTAGAGAGCCGCTACAGCGACGCCCATACAGTGACCAGGGGTGTGATCGAGCGGTGTGTTGGCCTCCTGAAGATGCGGTTCGGGTGCCTGGACCACTCTGGAAGGGCCCTCCAGTGTGATGCTGAGAGGGTCGCCCGCATCGTGGCGGCCTTCTGCAACCTCCACAGCATCGCGCAGCAGAGGGGCGATGGGCTGGAGGAGGAGGTGGAACACCAGGTCTTGTCTGATGAGGAGGATGCAGGGGAGGGCGAGCATGGGCAGGACATGGGGCCCAGGCAGCGGGAGGCCGCACAACATGTGCACCAGGGCCAACGCGCACACGGAGCTCTGATCGCCTCCAGGTTCACTCACCGGGATGTGGGGGGCGGGGGGCAGGGGCACACCTCACCTGCCCCCCCCCCCCCACACGCCAACCCCTGCCTGCAACTCCCTCTGTGATACATACATGCCGCACTATGGGCTGGGGCCATGGGTTGGCAGTAACAGCGGGTCTGGTTTATGGGATGGGGATGATGACAACCCGCTCTGCGATCAGCTCTGGTGCTCTGCATCATTTGACAGTGTGTGACTCCTGCCCATGTTGGCACTTTCCATTTTTTTTTTTTTTAAATAATATTTTATTGAAAATTTTTGGTCAACCAACACAGTACATTGTGCATCCTTTACACAACATTGTAACAATACAGATAATAATGACCTTTTTTAAATTTAAACAAAAACAACAACAAATAAATAAATATTAAATAACAAAAAATAAAAACTAGCCCTAATTGGCAACTGCCTTGTCTCAGGCCACACCCCCCCCCCCCCCCATCCCCCCCCATCCCTCCCCCCCCCCAAGTCCTGGGCCGCTGCTGCAGCCTTCTTTGTTCTCCCCTATCTATCTTTCCGCAAGATATTCGACGAACGGTTGCCACCGCCTAGTAAACCCTTGAGCCGACCCCCTTAGGACGAACTTAATCCGCTCTAACTTTATGAACCCCGCCATATCATTTATCCAGGTCTCCACCCCCGGGGGCTTGGCTTCTTTCCACATTAGCAATATTCTGCGCCGGGCTACTAGGGACGCAAAGGCCAAAACATCGGCCTCTTTCGCCTCCTGCACTCCCGGCTCTTGTGCAACCCCAAATATAGCCAACCCCCAGCTTGGTTCGACCCCGACTCCTACTATTTTCGAAAGCACCTTTGTCACCCCCATCCAAAACCCCTGTAGTGCCGGGCATGACCAAAACATATGGGTATGATTCGCTGGGCTTCTCGAGCACCTCGCACACCTATCCTCCACCCCAAAAAATTTACTGAGCCGTGTTCCAGTCATATGTGCCCTGTGTAATACCTTAAACTGAATCAGGCTTAGCCTGGCGCACGAGGACGACGAGTTTACCCTGTTTAGGGCATCTGCCCACATCCCCTCCTCAATCTCCTCCCCTAGCTCTTCTTCCCATTTCGCTTTTAGTTCGTCCATCATAGTCTCCCCTTCGTCTCTCATTTCCTTATATATATCCGACACCTTACCGTCCCCCACCCATTTCTTTGAGATGACTCTGTCCTGCACCTCTTGTGTCGGGAGCTGCGGGAATTCACTCACCTGCTGCCTCGCAAAAGCCCTCAATTGCATGTACCTGAATGCATTCCCTTGGGGCAACCCATATTTCTCGGTCAGCGCTCCCAGACTCGCAAACTTCCCATCCACAAATAGATCTTTCAATTGCGTTATACCTGCTCTTTGCCACATTCCATATCCCCCATCCATTCCCCCCGGGGCAAACCTATGGTTGTTTCTTATCGGGGACCCCCCCAGTGCTCCGGTCTTTCCCCTATGTCGTCTCCACTGTCCCCAAATCTTCAGTGTAGCTACCACCACCGGACTCGTGGTATAGTTCCTTGGTGAGAACGGCAATGGGGCTGTCACCATAGCCTGCAGGCTGGTCCCCCTACAGGACGCCCTCTCTAATCTCTTCCACGCCGCTCCTTCCTCCTCTCCCATCCACTTACTCACCATTGAAATATTAGCGGCCCAATAATACTCACTTAGGCTCGGTAGTGCCAGCCCCCCCCTATCCCTACTACGCTGTAAGAATCCCTTCCTCACTCTCGGAGTCTTCCCGGCCCAAACAAAACCCATGATACTCTTTTCTATCCTTTTGAAAAAAGCCTTCGTGATCACCACCGGGAGACACTGAAACACAAAAAGGAATCTCGGGAGGACCACCATCTTAACTGCCTGCACCCTCCCTGCCATTGACAATGCTACCATATCCCATCTCTTGAAATCTTCCTCCATCTGTTCCACCAACCGCGTCAAATTTAGCCTGTGCAATGTGCCCCAATTTTTAGCTATCTGGATCCCCAGGTAACGAAAGTCTCTTGTTACCTTCCTCAACGGTAGGTCTTCTATTTCTCTACTCTGCTCCCCTGGATGCACCACAAACAGCTCACTCTTTCCCATGTTCAATTTATACCCTGAAAAATCCCCAAACTCCCCAAGTATCCGCATTATTTCTGGCATCCCCTCCGCTGGATCCGCCACATATAGTAGCAGATCATCCGCATATAAAGATACCCGGTGTTCTTCTCCTCCCCTAAGTATTCCCCTCCATCCCTTGGAACCTCTCAGCGCTATCGCCAGGGGCTCAATTGCCAGTGCAAACAGTAATGGGGACAGAGGACATCCCTGCCTTGTCCCTCTATGGAGCCGAAAATATGCCGATCCCCGTCCATTCGTGACCACACTCGCCACTGGGGCCCTATACAACAGCTGCACCCATCTAACATACCCCTCTCCGAACCCAAATCTCCTCAACACCTCCCACAGATAATCCCACTCCACTCTATCAAATGCTTTCTCGGCATCCATCGCCACTACTATCTCCGTTTCACCCTCTGGTGGGGCCATCATCATTACCCCTAACGACCTCCGTATGTTCGTGTTCAGCTGTCTCCCCTTCACAAACCCAGTTTGGTCCTCATGAACCACCCCCGGGACACATTCCTCTATTCTCATTGCCATTACCTTGGCCAAGACCTTGGCATCTACATTGAGGAGGGAGATTGGTCTGTAGGACCCGCATTGTAGCGGATCCTTTTCCTTCTTTAAAAGAAGCGATATCGTTGCTTCTGACATAGTCGGGGGCAGTTGTCCCCTTTCCTTTGCCTCGTTGAAGGTCCTCATCAGTAGCGGGGCGAGCAAGTCCAAATATTTTCTGTAGAATTCAACTGGGAATCCGTCCGGTCCCGGGGCCTTTCCCGTCTGCATGTTCCTAATTCCTTTCACCACTTCTTCTACCGTGATCTGTGCTCCCAGTCCCATCCTTTCCTGCTCTTCCACCTTGGGAATTTCCAGCCGATCCAAAAACTCCATCATTCTCTCCCTCCCATCCGGGGGTTGAGCTTCATACAATTTTTTATAAAATGTCTTAAACACTTCATTCACTCTCTCCGCTCCCCGCTCCGTCTCTCCATCTTCGTCTCTCACCCCCCCTATTTCCCTCGCTGCTCCCCTTTTCCTCAATTGGTGTGCCAGCAATCTGCTCGCCTTCTCTCCATATTCATACTGTACACCCTGCGCCTTCCTCCATTGTGCCTCTGCAGTGCCTGTGGTCAGCAAGTCAAATTCCACATGCAGCCTTTGCCTTTCCCTATACAGTCCCTCCTCCGGTGCTTCCGCATACTGTCTGTCCACCCTCAAAAGTTCTTGCAACAACCGCTCCCGTTCCTTACTCTCCTGCTTCCCTTTATGTGTCCTTATTGATATCAGCTCCCCCCTAACCACCGCCTTCAACGCCTCCCAGACCACTCCCACCTGAACCTCCCCATTGTCATTGAGTTCCAAGTACTTTTCAATGCATCCCCTCACCCTTAAGCACACCCCCTCATCTGCCATTAGTCCCATATCCATTCTCCAGGGTGGACGCCCTCTTGTTTCCTCCCCTATCTCCAAGTCTACCCAGTGTGGGGCATGATCCGAAATGGCTATAGCCGTATATTCCGTTCCCCTCACCCTCGGGATCAATGCCCCACCCAACACAAAAAAGTCTATGCGTGAATAGACTTTATGGACATAGGAGAAAAACGAGAACTCCTTACTCCTAGGTCTACTGAATCTCCACGGGTCCACCCCTCCCATCTGCTCCATAAAATCCTTAAGCACCTTGGCTGCTGCCGGCCTCCTACCAGTCCTGGACTTCGACCTATCCAGCCTTGGTTCCAACACCGTGTTAAAGTCTCCCCCCATTATCAGCTTTCCGGTCTCTAGGTCTGGGATGCATCCTAGCATTCGCCTCATAAAATTGGCATCGTCCCAATTCGGGGCATACACGTTTACCAACACCACCATCTCTCCCTGTAATTTGCCACTCACCATCACGTATCTGCCCCCGTTATCCGCCACTATAGTCTTTGCCTCGAACATTACCCGCTTCCCCACTAATATAGCCACCCCCCTGTTTTTCGCATCCAGCCCCGAATGGAACACCTGCCCTACCCATCCTTTGCGCAACCTAACCTGATCTATCAGTTTCAGGTGCGTTTCCTGTAACATGACCACATCTGCTTTAAGTTTCTTAAGGTGTGCGAGTACTCGTGCCCTCTTTATCGGCCCGTTAAGCCCCCTCACGTTCCACGTGATCAGCCGAGTTGGGGGGCTTCCCACACCCCCCCCTTGCCGGTTAGCCATCATCTTTTTCCAGCTTCTCGCCCAGTTCCCACGCGGCTGTATTTCTCCCAGACGGTGCCCCCCCGCCCATCCTTTCCCGCACCCACTCCCCCCTTTCCCCAGCAGCAGCAACCCAGTAATTCCCCCCTCCCCCCGCCCCCCGCTAGACCCCCCGCTAGCGTAATTACTCCCCCCATGTTGCTCCCAGAAGTCAGCAAACTCTGGCTGACCTCGGCTTCCCCCCGTGATCACGGCTCGCCCCGTGCGGCGCCCCCTCCTTCCTGCTTCTCTATTCCCGCCATAATTATCATAGCGCGGGAACCAAGCCCGCGCCTCTCCCTCGGCCCCGCCTCCCATGGCCAACGCCCCATCTCCTCTCCCTCCCCACCTCCCCCCATCACCACCTGTGGGAGAAAGAAAAGTTACCATACCGCAGGATTAATCATACAATCCCTCTTCGCCCCCCCCCCCCCCCACTCGTCCCACCACTTTGTCCAAACGTTCATTTTCGTAGTCCAATCATTCCAATTTTTCTTCTACAATAAAAGTCCACGCTTCATCCGCCGTCTCAAAGTAGTGGTGCCTCCCTTGATATGTGACCCACAGTCTTGCCAGTTGCAGCATTCCAAACTTTATCTTTTTTTTGTGAAGGACCGCTTTGGCCCGATTAAAGCTCGCCCTCCTTCTCGCCACCTCCGCACTCCAATCTTGATAGACGCGGATCACCGCGTTCTCCCATTTACTACACCGAGTTTTCTTCGCCCATCTAAGGACCATTTCTCTATCCTTAAAACGGAGAAATCTCACCACTATGGCTCTGGGAGCTTCTCCTGCTCTCGGTCCTCGCACCATAACTCGGTATGCTCCCTCCACCTCCAACGGACCCGTCGGGGCCTCCACTCCCATTAACGAGTGCAGCATCGTGCTCACATATGCCCCGACGTCCGCCCCCTCCACACCTTCAGGAAGGCCAAGAATCCTCAAGTTGTTCCTCCTTGCGGTATTTTCCAGTGCCTCCAACCTCTCCACAGATCGTTTCTGGTGCGCCTCCTGTATCTCCGACTTCACCACCAGGCCCTGTATGTCGTTTTCATTCTCTGCTGCTTTCGCCTTCACGACCCGAAGCTCCTGCTCCTGGGTCTTTTGTTCCTCTTTCAGCCCTTCAATCGCCTGTAATATCGGGGCCAACAACTCTTTCTTCATTTCCTTTTTTATCTCCTCCACGCAGCGTTTCAAAAACTCTTGTTGTTCAGGGCCCCATATGAAACTGCCACCTTCCGACGCCATCTTGGTTTCTGCTTGCCTTCCTTGCCGTTGTTCCAAAGGATCCGCTGCAATCCGGCCACTTTCCTCTCCTTTTTCCATCCGTGTCCAGGGGGAACACCCTTCTGGTTTACCACACGGTGTTTTCAGCCGTTAAAATTGCCGTTGGGGCTCCTATCAAGAGCCCAAAAGTCCGTTTCACAGGGAGCTGCCGAAACGTGCGACTCAGCTGGTCATCGCCGCACCCGGAAGTGTTGGCACTTTCCAACGTCCACCTGGATGATTCCAGTATGCGAGCTGGCCATTCCATCACACGGTCCCATCGAATCCCCTGGGGTGGCGGTGGTGGGGACAGTCGGGGTAGGGGACGGTGGAGACCAGGCCACCCACATGCCCATTCCCCCTCCAACATCCGCCCATTTCCCCCCCCAGGCCAGCTCAGACCAGCCCTCGCCTCACACCCATCAGACAGAGAACCAAGGCAGGTTGTAACAGTGGTAACAGGTGTTTAACGTGAACAAATATATACAGATTTGTGCCCCCGCCCCTACAACTAAACTGTGCCCCGGACCCGTGCCAATGTAACTGGTGTCCAACTGTCTGCCCTTATGGGCCCTAACGCTACGTCTAGGTGGGTCCCCAGATGGTACAGCAGGAGTGGAGGCAGCCTGTTGTGATTTATGCCCATTGACCTGGATGCCCCTTGGCGGGTGTCTTCTGGGGCGACCCGGCCTGGATGGGCCCGGCTGCTGCCTGTGTGTCCCAGGTGGCGTAGTGCCGTCGCGTTCCGCCCGCTGCTACCAGCTGCAGCAGGGAGAGGAAGGATGGGGGAGTCCGAGCTGCTGTGGTGTTCCGGCACCTCCCCTGCAGGAGTCACTGGCACAGGCCTCATCACCTCCTCACCCCTCGGAGTGTCCCAAATCCCTTAGTACATCGGGGGTGGCGAAGGGGCTACTCGGGCTCATGGAGCAGATTTGGGGGGGGGGGGTGGATCCGTGGAGATTTAGATTCTCTCATTGAAGAAGGCATGGACAATGGGGCCACCTCCTTCGCTGTCTTTCACTGCTTCCTCATTTTTTTCTTCTTTTTTTTTACAAATTCAGAGGATCCAAATATTTTTTTTCCAATTAAGGGGCAATTTAACGTGGCAATTCCACCTAGCCTGCACATCTTTGGGTTGTGGGGGTGAAACCCACGCAGACACGGGGAGAATGTGCAAACTCCACACGGGCAGTGACCCAGGGCCGATATTCGAACTGGGGTCCTCAGGGCCGTAGTCCCAGTGCTGACCACATGGCGCCACGTGATGCCCTTTCACTGCTCCCTAATGGTGTTACATATTCCCTGATTTGAGGCTCTATTGGCCGCAGTGGAGGCTGGGTCATTGATTGTATTCAGGGCTGCCCACAGATATCTGTCACCATCCTCCATCAGTGTGACTGACCCCAGACTCCCGAAGGAACTGCTCTCCCCGGAATCCGGTCAGGGCAACGGACCCCCAGGAAGACACCGGAAACGGTTTTGGGATGTCCCCAGAACATCCCTGAAGGGGGGAGTCAATCCCCCAGAGTCAGTGAGGGGTCAAAATGGAGACTGTTCGTTCGGGAAGGCACCAAACACATGGAGAGACTGAGAGGCGAGATTGAGACGGGGGAGGCGGAGCAGAAACAAACTCATGGACACAACCCTCCAAAACCCACAGATTGTGCACTGGATGTATCAGCCCTCTGAAAACCCGGGGGAGGGGGATCTGAGTGGAAGAGAAAAGAGAAACCTCCTGGATTTGGAGCGCCAACCGAACACAGGGAGTAGACCCGCCCCCTGCAACCAGTTACCAATCCCGTCGCGGTATCCCTGTGAGTGGCGGTACAGTAGGCCAATAGGAAGGAGAGGAAGGCGGGTTCCCAGTTTGATTGCCATCGACTGAAGCAATGGCCTGTTGCTGTAGCTCAGTAACCAGTGACCGGCGATATGCAAATAAGATAGATTTACACTGATCCCAAAACTAATTTTCCATTCATTTTAAATTCCTATTGGAAATCCCGGCCGTACCTGGATTGTAGCAACAGTTTTCTCCAAAGGATTCTGTAGAACCGCAATGTCAATATACAGTCACCTTGATGTAGAAGCTATCAGCTGTGTAGGACACAAGAGAGAAATGAGTTTGATGAATGTCCGTAAACGTAACGTTTAACCAAATGTTCGAATTTTTGGGACGGGGACATAGGGAGGCTCCCTCTGCAGTTTGTTTGGGGGATGCCATTTATTGGTTTTCTCCTCTGTGTCCCTGTGTTTAGTTGCAAAAGAGATTGGGTGTAAGCTTTAAGCAGTTGTGTGACAACATGAAAAGGTGGCAATATTAGAGCAGTTTTTGGCAAACGCAGATCATAACATTTACAGTGCAGAAGGAGGTCATTCAGCCCATCGAGTCTGCACTGGTTCTTGGAAAGAGCACCCGACCGACGCCCACACCGCTACCCTTTCCCCGTAACTCCACTCAACCTTTTTTTTTTGGACACAAAGGGCAAGGTTGCATGGCCAATCCACCTAATCTGCAAAGCTGGACTGTGGGAGGAAACCGCAGCACCCGGAGGAAACCCACACAGATACAGGGACCACACACTGACTCTGCACAGACTGCTGTTACTAATCTTGCAGCATGCGTATGGATACTGAGCAGTCACATCCGTGACCAACAAAAAAACCTCCAGACAATGAATATGGCCCAACAAACGAACCTGGCGGCAGCTTTGCTTATCACTGTTGACTCACAGCGTCAGGGACCCAGGTTCAATTCCAGCCTTCGGTGGCTCTGGAGTTTGCAGGTTCTCACCGAGTCTGCGTGGATTTCCTCCGGGTACTCCGGTTTCCTCCCATACTCCAAAGATGTGAGCCTAGAGTCAGTACAAAGGTGAGCCAGCTACAGTGCAGACTTTGTTTGCACTGAGTGCTGAATTTGGGTGCATTTGAGTGCTATAGAGAGTGTTTGGTGACGGAGGGAGCAAGGTGCTCCTTTCATTTAATTTCCTCAAAGAGCGAGAAGGGAGCCGGGAGTTCACAGAGAGTGCAGCTGACTGGGAGCAGAGTCGGAGGGCGGAGATCCAGTTGGTCCACAGGGCAGCTACATTCTGTAAGGTAAAGGGGATGGAGGCTAGGGCAGTTGCATGCTCCTCCTGTAGGATGTGGGTGGTGAGGGATACCCAACTCCAGCTACTCAGAGACCGCGTTAGGGAGCTGGACGAACTTAGGATCATCCGGGAGGCAGAGTTACAGGGAGGTAGCCACACCCAAGGTACTGGACAAGAGTAGCTGGGTTACAGTCAGGGGAAGGAAAACGAACGGGCAGATAGTGCAGGGATCCCTCGTGGCTGTTCCCCTTCAAAACAAGTACACCATTTTGGATGCTGTTGGGGGGGAAGGCCCGAGCGGCCAGGTCTCTGGCACTGAGCCTGGCTCTGTGGCTCAGAAGGGAAGTGGGGAGAATAGAAAAGCAATAGTGATAGGAGACTCAATGGTTAGTGGAATAGATAGGAGATTCTGTGGTTGCGAGCGAGACTCCCGGAAGGTAAGTTGCCTCCCGGGTGCCAGGGTCAGGGATGTCTCAGATCGAGTCTACAGGATGTTGCTAACTTTGCCTTATTTCAATTGCTCTGTTTTATTACCTTTGCTCTCGAGTCGCCAGGTATCTTTACGATACCGCCACGAGGTTCAAGTCCGAGTAAAGATCAATAATCCAATACACCGATGAGTAAGATTTAAATCGAAGCACATTTATTATACACAGTAATCGCTAATCATGCACAAATTCTATGTCTAAGCTACTTCTACAACTAACAGGCCTATACTTAACTTCGGACTTTCCCACCAGGTCAGGGGAACAAATGGCCTTTCGTTCGGGTTCTGAGTCTGCGGGATTCGAAG
The DNA here is from genome assembly GCF_047496885.1 of Scyliorhinus torazame. NCBI lineage: Eukaryota > Metazoa > Chordata > Chondrichthyes > Carcharhiniformes > Scyliorhinidae > Scyliorhinus > Scyliorhinus torazame. The sequence goes on along the minus strand of NC_092735.1, from coordinate 13,267,795 downwards.
TTGGTACGGATTGGTAGCTAGGAGCGCCTATCTCGTAGCGAGCGTTGAATTAAGACTTACGAGGTCGATGATCACTGGAGTCACTGCACCGGTCACGGTCAATGTTAGTTTGTTGTTGCTGGGTGACCCGGGCAGGAAGAAGAGCGTGAAGAGAGCGACGAGGTGAAGAAGAGAGCAATTTGAACTTTGGGCTCAATTCTTATAGTCCCCAGGGGCTTCCCGCCTTTCGGGGCGGACCCTGTACCTGGTCCCAAGTGATTGGACTTTGTCCCAATCGCTTGGTTCGATTTTTCTCCAATGCTGGAGCGGTTCCCTGATCGATGGGCGGTCCTGAGGTGCTCGTTCACCTCCCTTTGTTTTGGCTCCTGCTGGCGCCGAGGAGTCTGGCTTTGCGTTGTGTGTCAAAATGTTACTTATTGTTCCCGTGGATTGCTCATCAGTATGCAGATGGCTGTTGCTTTATTATGCTGATTGTCGCTGGTATCGATGTTGTCTGGTTTTTGCAGAGGTAAATACACAGCAAACCTGCAGCCGCTGGGTTTTGTCTTGTTGGCTGACTTTCCCATCAGCCTTTGCCGTTCGCCATTTTGAATCGGGAGTTGGCCAATTTAAGTGGCTACAAGGATTCTTTTCTTTCAAATATTTTTATTGAGGTATTTGAAAATTTTAATTAAAATAACATTAACAGTGATATCAACATGGTATAAAAACATTACCACCCCCATCCCAATCTTCACACACCCAAACATAAAACAACAATACGGCCCCCACCGCAGCACCCCCCCCCCCCCCCCCCCACCCACCCCCCCTTGGAATACTGCATCCGCTGACATTTTAATTTTCCCCGAGAAAGTCGACAAACGGCTGCCACCTGCGGGTGAACCCGACCATTGACCCTCCGAAGGCGAACTTTATCTTCTCGAGACTGAGAGACCCAGCCATGTCACTGACCCGGTCTCTACACTCGGGGGCATCGAGTCCCTCCACAGTAACCAGATCCGTCTCCGGGCTACCAGGGAGGCAAAGGCTAAGACGTCAGCCTCATTCGCCCCCTGAACTCCCGGCTCTTCCGACACTCCAAAGATCGCCACCTCCGGCCTCGGAACCACCCGTGTTTTTAGCACCGTGGACATTGCCTTAGCAAAACCCTGCCAACACCCTCTAAGCTTCGGGCATGCCCAGAACATGTGGACATGATTTGCTGGGCTTCCCGTGCACCTCGCACACCTGTCCTCTACCCCGAAAAACATGCTCATCCTAGCCACTGTCATGTGTGCCTGGTGGACTACCTTAAATTGTATCAGGCTAAGCGTGGCACATGATGAGGAGGTATTAACCCTGCTTAGGGCATCCGCCCATAGACCCGCCTCTATCTCACATCCTAGCTCGTCCTCCCACTTGCCCTTAAGCTCCTCCACCGGAGTTTCCTCCGTCTCCGAAAACTCCTGGTAAATATCTGAAACCTTCCCCTCCCCCACCCAGGTACCGGAAACTACTCTATCCTGTATCCCCCGTGGCGGCAGCAGCGGAAAGGCTGGAACCTGTTTTCTCAGGAAGTCTCGCACCTGCAAATACCCTGAACCCATTCCCTGCTGGCAATTCAAATTTATCCTCCAAGGCTTTCAAGCTGTGAGAGCTCCCATCTATAAATAGTTCCCCCATCCTTCTAATTCCTGCCCTTTGCCACCTCCGGAACCCACCATCCAGCCTACCCGGTACGAACCGATGATTATTATAAATCAGGTCCAAACCAATGCTCCCGCCACTCTCTCATATCTCCTCCATTGCCCCAGATTCTCAGAGCTGCCACCACCACCGGACTTGTGGAGTATCGGGCCGGCGAGAACGAAAGAGGTGCCGTTATCAGTGCTCCCACACTGGTGTCTTTGCATGATGCCGCCTCCATCCGCTCCCATGCCGACCCCTCCCCCACTGCCCACTTCCTGACCATGGCTATATTAGCTACCCGGTAGTAATTGCAGATGTTCGGCAGCGCCAACCCACCCTCCCCCCGACTGCGCTGCAGCAACACTTTCTTCACTCGCGGGGTTTTACCCGCCCACACAAAGCCCAAAATAACCTTATTCACCCGCTTGAAAAAGGCCTTTTGGATGAAGATGGGGAGGCACTGAAAGACAAACAGGAATCTGGGGAGGACCGTCATCTTCACGGTCTGTACCCTCCCCGCCAGTGATAGCGGGAGCTTGTCCCATCTCTTAAACGCCCCTTCCATTTGATCTACCAGCCGGGATAGGTTTAACTTGTGCAGTGCATCCCATTCCAGGGCCACCTGGATTCCCAGATACCGAAAGATCTTTCCTACCATTCTGAGCGGCAGCTCTCCCAGTCTCTTCTCCTGCCCTCTTGCCTGGATCGCGAACATCTCGCTTTCTCCCATGTTCAATTTATACCCTGAAAAATTGCCAAATTCCCCCAAGCTTCACATTACTTCCCCCATCCCCTCCAACCGTGTCTGAAATATACAAGAACAGGTCAGCTGCGGAAAGCGAGACCTGGTGCTCCACACCCCCAAACCAGCCTTTTCCAGTTCCTAGAGGCTCTTAACGCCATGGCCAATGGCTCTATGGCCAGGGCAAACAGTAACGGGGAGAGGGGGCACCCTTGCCTCGTCCCTTAGTGTAGCTTAAAATACCCCGACCTCAGCTGGTTCGGCGCACACTCGCTACTGGTGCCTGATCGAGCAGCCACACCCAGTCGATAAAACCCTCACCAAACCCAAACCTTCCCAGCGCCTCCCACAGGTAATTCCACTCCACACGATTGAAAGCCTTCTCCGCATCCATCGCTACCACCACCTCCACCTCCTCTCCTTCTGAGGGCATCATAATAACATTCAAAAGCCTTCGAACATTGGCCTTGAGTTCCCTGCCCTTTACAAATCCCGTCTGGTCTTCCCCTATCACCCCCGGGACACAGTTCTCTATTCTTGTGGCCAGTAACTTAGCCAACGGTTTGGAATCCACATTCAGTAGAGAAAGTGGCCTGTATGACCTGCATTGCTCCGGATCCTTCTCCCGTTTCAGGATCAATGAAATCCAGGCCTGCGACATTGTTGTGGGGAGGACTCCCTTCTCTCTTGCTTCATTAAATGTCCTCACCAGTAGTGGGCTCAATATCTCTGAAAACCTCTTCTAGAATATCACCGGGTAGCGTCAGGCCCCGGGGCCGTGCCCGACTGCAGGCCCTCCAGTCCCTTGATTATTTCCTCAACCTCGATTGGGGCTCCCAGCCCTTCCACCAGATCCTCAGCTACCCTCGGAAACCTCAACTGATGCAAAAACCTCCTCATCCCCTCCACCCCAGCCGGGGGTTCTGACTCATATAATTTACTATGGAAGTCCTCAAACACCTCATTCATCCCCACTGGGCCCAGGACAGTATTCCCGCCTCTACTCTTTACTTTACCTATCTCCCTGGCAGCCTTCCTTTACCTGAGCAGGTGCGCCAACATTCGTTTTTTAAAAAAAATATATTTTAGTTTTCAAACAAACATTTTCCGTTTTTACAACTTAATAAAGGAATATACATTAAACGTTATTTAAATAATATATTAAACTAACAGCAGATGAAAAAAGAGATAAACAAAAAGCCAATGTCAAGAACTAGCAAAGAAAAAACAAAAACACGGAATAATACTCCCCCTCCCCCCTCCCCCCTCCCCTCCCCCCTGGGTTGCTGCTGCTGTCTTTTCTGTTTTTCCATTATCGTTCCGCGAGATAGTCAAGGAACGGTTGCCACCGCCTGGTGAACCCTTGAGCCGATCCTCTTAACGCATATTTTATTCGTTAGAGTCTTATGAACCCCGCCATGTCGTTTATCCAGGCCTCCACGCCCGGGGGCTTCGCTTCTTTCCACATAAGTAGAATCCTTCGCCGGGCTACTAGGGACGCAAAGGCCAAGACATCGGCCTCTTTCGCCTCCTGCACTCCCGGATCTTCTGCAACCCCAAATCTAGCAACCCCCAGCCTGGTTTGACCCGGACCCCCACCACCTTTGCGATCACTCTTGCCACACCCTCCCAGAACTCATGCAGTGTCGGACACGACCAGAACATGTGAGTGTGGTTCGCCGAGCTTCCCGAGCACTTCCCACACCTGTCCTCCACCCCAAAAAACCTGCTCGGTCTTGCTCCCGTCATATGTGCTCTGTGTAGAACCTTAAATTGAATCAGGCTAAGCCTGGCACACGAGGACGAGGAATTTACCCTACTTAGGGCATCTGCCCACAGCCCCTCCTCAATCTCTTCCCCCAGCTCCTCTTCCCATTTTCCCTTCAGCTCCTCTACCATCGCCTCCCCCTCGTCTCTCATCTCCCTGTATATTTCGGACACTTTACCTTCTGCAACCCATGCCCCCGAAATCACTCTATCCTGGATCCCTTGCGTCGGGAGCCGCGGAAATTCCCTCACCTGTTGCCTCGTAAATGCCGTCACTTGCATGTATCGGAAAGCATTCCCTGGTGGCAACTTACATTTTTCTTCCAATGCTCCCAAACTCGCAAACGTCCCGTCCACAAACAGGTCCTTCAGCTTCCTAATTCCTGCTCGCTGCCAACATTGAAATCCCCCATCTATCCACCCCGGGACGAACCTGTGGTTATTCCTTATCGGGGACCACACCGAGGCACTCGTCACTCCCCTATGTCGTCTCCACTGCCCCCAGATCTTCAAGGTCGCCACCACCACTGGGTTTGTGGTGTACCTTTTCGGGGAGAACGGCAGCGGTGCCGTCGCCAGCGCTTTTTTTTTAATAAATATTTTATTGAAAATTTTTGGTCAACCAACACAGTACATTGTGTGAGGTGATTCACTTTGGAAGGAAAAACAGGAATGTGGAATATGTGGCTAATGGAAAAGTTCTTGAAAGTGTGGATGAGCAGAGGGATCTAGGTGCCCATGTACATAGATCCCTGAAAGTTGCCACCCAGGTTGATAGGGTGGTGAAGAAGGCCTATGGAGTGTTGGCCTTTATTGGTAGAGGGATTGAGTTCCGGAGTCAGGAGGTCATGTTGCAGCTGTACAGAACTCTGGTACGGCCGCATTTGGAGTATTGCGTACAGTTCTGGTCACCGCATTATAGGAAGGACGTGGAGGCTTTGGAACGGGTGCAGAGGAGATTTACCAGGATGTTGCCTGGTATGGAGGGAAAATCTTATGAGGAAAGGCTGATGGACTTGAGGTTGTTTTCGTTAGAGAGAAGAAGGTTAAGAGGAGACTTAATAGAGGCATACAAAATGATCAGAGGGTTAGATAGGGTGGACAGTGAGAGCCTTCTCCCGCGGATGGAAATGGCTAGCACGAGGGGACATAGCCTTAAACTGAGGGGTAATAGATATAGGACAGAGGTCAGGGGTAGGTTCTTTACGCAAAGAGTAGTGAGGCCGTGGAATGCCCTACCTGCTACAGTAGTGAACTCGCCAACATTAAGGGCATTTAAAAGTTTATTGGATAAACATATGGATGATAATGGTATAGTGTAGGTTAGATGGCTTTTGTTTCGGTGCAACATCGTGGGCCGAAGGGCCTGTACTGCGCTGTATTGTTCTATGTTCTATGTTCTATGTTCTATTGTGCATCCTTTACACAATATTATAACAACACAAATAACAATGACCTATTTTATAAACAAAAATGAATAAATAATAAATAACAAAAATGAAAACTAGCCCTAATTGGCAACTGCCTTGTCACAAGTAACACTCTCCAAAAATATAATTTAACAGTCCAATATATAATTATCTGTCGCAACGACCTATACATATTATACAGTATATATTAACAACCCTGAGAGTCCTTCTGGTTCCTCCTCCACCCCCTCCCCCCGACCCTGGGCTGCTGCTGCTGCCTTCTTTTTTCCATTCCATCTATCTTTCTGCGAGGTATTCGACGAACGGTTGCCACCGCCTGGTGAACCCTTGAGCCGACCCCCTTAGAACGAACTTAATCCGCTCTAACTTTATAAACCCTGCCATGTCATTTATCCAGGTCTCCACCCCCGGGGGCTTGGCTTCTTTCCACATTAACAATATCCTGCGCCGGGCTACGTGGGACGCAAAGGCCAAAACATCGGCCTCTCTCGCCTCCTGCACTCCCGGCTCTTGTGCAACCCCAAATATAGCCAACCCCCAGCTTGGTTCGACCCGGACCCCCACTACTTTTGAAAGCACCTTTGTCACCCCCATCCAAAACCCCTGTAGTGCCGGGCATGACCAAAACATATGGGTATGATTCGCTGGGCTTCTCGAGCACCTCGCACACCTATCCTCCACCCCAAAAAATTTACTGAGCCGTGCTCCAGTCATATGCGCCCTGTGTAATACCTTAAACTGAATCAGGCTTAGCCTGGCACACGAGGACGACGAGTTTACCCTGCTTAGGGCATCTGCCCACAGCCCCTCCTCGATCTCCTCCCCCAGCTCTTCTTCCCATTTCCCTTTTAGTTCATCTACCATAGTCTCCCCTTCGTCCCTCATTTCCCTATATATATCTGACACCTTACCATCCCCCACCCATGTCTTTGAGATCACTCTGTCCTGCACCTCTTGTGTCGGGAGCTGCGGGAATTCCCTCACCTGTTGCCTCGCAAAAGCCCTCAGTTGCATATACCTGAATGCATTCCCTTGGGGCAACCCATATTTCTCGGTCAGCGCTCCCAGACTCGCGAACTTCCCATCCACAAACAGATCTTTCAGTTGTGTTATTCCTGCTCTTTGCCACATTCCATATCCCCCATCCATTCCCCCCGGGGCAAACCTATGGTTGTTTCTTATCGGGGACCCCCCCAAGGCTCCAGTCTTTCCCCTATGCCGTCTCCACTGTCCCCAAATCTTCAGTGTAGCCACCACCACCGGGCTTGTGGTGTAGTTCCTCGGTGAGAACAGCAATGGGGCTGTCACCATAGCCTGTAGGCTAGTCCCCCTACAGGACGCCCTCTCTAATCTCTTCCACGCCGCTCCCTCCTCCTCTCCCATCCACTTACTCACCATTGAAATATTAGCGGCCCAATAGTACTCACTTAGGCTCGGTAGTGCCAGCCCCCCCTATCCCTGCTACGCTGTAAGAATCCCTTCCTCACTCTCGGGGTCTTCCCGGCCCACACAAAACCCATGATGCTCTTTTCAATCCTTTTTAAAAAAGCCTTCGTGATCACCACCGGGAGGCACTGAAACACAAAGAGGAATCTCGGGAGGACCACCATCTTAACCGCCTGCACCCTCCCTGCCAGTGACAGGGATACCATATCCCATCTCTTGAAATCCTCCTCCATTTGTTCCACCAACCGCGTTAAATTTAACCTATTTTGCCCCAATTCTTGGCTATCTGGATCCCCAGGTAACGAAAGTCCCTTGTTACCTTCCTCAACGGTAGGTCCTCTATTTCTCTACTCTGCTCCCCTGGATGCACCACAAACAACTCACTTTTCCCCATGTTCAATTTATACCCTGAAAAATCCCCAAACTCCCCAAGTATCCGCATTATTTCTGGCATCCCCTCCGCCGGGTCTGCCACGTATAGTAGCAAATCGTCCGCATACAAAGATACCCGGTGTTCTTCTCCTCCTCTAAGTACTCCCCTCCACTTCTTGGAACCCCTCAACGCTATCGCCAGGGGCTCAATCGCCAGTGCAAACAATAATGGGGACAGAGGGCATCCCTGCCTTGTCCCTCTATGGAGCCGAAAATATGCAGATCCCCGTCCATTCGTGACCACGCTCGCCATCGGGGCCCTATACAACAGCTGCACCCATCTAACATACCCCTCTCCAAAACCAAATCTCCTCAACACCTCCCACAAATAATCCCACTCCACTCTATCAAATGCTTTCTCGGCATCCATCGCCACTACTATCTCCATTTCATTACCATCATGGCCATCATCATTACCCCTAACAGCCTCCGTATATTCGTGTTCAGCTGTCTCCCCTTCACAAACCCAGTTTGGTCCTCGTGGACCACCCCCGGAACACTTTCCTCTATTCTCATTGCCATTACCTTGGCCAGGATCTTGGCATCTACATTTAGGAGGGAAATAGGTCTATAGGACCCGCATTGTAGCGGGTCCTTTTCCTTCTTTAAGAGAAGCGATATCGTTGCTTTAGACATAGTCGGGGGCAGTTGTCCCCTTTCCTTTGCCTCATTAAAGGTCCTCGTCAATACCGGGGCGAGCAAGTCCACATATTTTCTATAGAATTCGACTGGGAATCCATCCGGTCCCGGGGCCTTTCCCGCCTGCATGCTCCTAATTCCTTTCACCACTTCTTCTACCTCGATCTGTGCTCCCAGTCCCACCCTTTCCTGCTCTTCCACCTTGGGAAATTCCAGCCGATCCAAGAAGCCCATCATTCTCTCCCTCCCATCCGGGGGTTGAGCTTCATATAATTTTTTATAAAATGTCTTGAACACTCCATTCACTCTCTCCGCTCCCCGCTCCATCTCTCCTTCCTCATCCCTCACTCCCCCTATTTCCCTCGCTGCTCCCCTTTTCCTCAATTGGTGTGCCAGCAACCTGCTCGCCTTCTCCCCATATTCGTACTGTACACCCTGTGCCTTCCTCCATTGTGCCTCTGCAGTGCCCGTAGTCAGCAAGTCAAATTCTACATGTAGCCTTTGCCTTTCCCTGTACAGTCCCTCCTCCGGTGCTTCCGCATATTGTCTGTCCACCCTCAAAAGTTCTTGCAGCAACCGCTCCCGTTCCTTACTCTCCTGCTTCCCTTTATGTGCCCTTATTGATATCAGCTCCCCTCTAACCACCGCCTTCAGCGCCTCCCAGACCACTCCCACCTGGACCTCCCCATTATCATTGAGTTCCAAGTACTTTTCAATACACCCCCTCACCCTTAGACACACACCCTCATCTGCCATTAGTCCCATGTCCATTCTCCAGGGTGGGCGCCCTCCTGTTTCCTCCCCTATCTCCAAGTCTACCCAGTGTGGAGCGTGATCCGAAATGGCTATAGCCGTATACTCCATTCCCCTCACCTTCGGGATCAACGCCCTTCCCAGCACAAAAAAGTCTATTCGCGAGTAGACTTTATGGACATAGGAGAAAAACGAGAACTCCTTACTCCTAGGTCTGCTAAATCTCCACGGGTCTACACCTCCCATCTGCTCCATAAAATCTTTAAGTACCTTGGCTGCTGCCGGCCTCCTTCCAGTCCTGGACTTCGACCTATCCAGCCCTGGTTCCAACACCGTATTAAAATCTCCCCCCATTATCAGCTTTCCCATCTCTAGGTCCGGAATGCGTCCTAGCATCCGCCTCATAAAATTGGCATCATCCCAGTTCGGGGCATATACGTTTACCAAAACCACCGTCTCCCCCTGTAGTTTGCCACTCACCATCACGTATCTGCCCCCGTTATCCGCCACTATAGTCTTTGCCTCGAACATTACCCGCTTCCCCACTAATATAGCCACCCCCTTGTTTTTTGCATCTAGCCCCGAATGGAACACCTGCCCCACCCATCCTTTGCGTAGCCTAACCTGGTCTATCAGTTTCAGGTGCGTTTCCTGTAACATAACCACATCTGCCTTAAGTTTCTTAAGGTGTGCGAGTACCCGTGCCCTCTTTATCGGCCCGTTCAGCCCTCTCACGTTCCACGTGATCAGCCGGGTTGGGGGGCTTCCTACCCCCCCCCCCTTGTCGATTAGCCATCCCCTTTTTTCCAGCTCCTCACCCGGTTCCCACGCAGCTGTATCTCCCCCAGGCGGTGCCCCCCCCCGCCCATCCTCTCCCATACCAGCTCCCCCCTCTCCCCAGCAGCAGCAACCCAGTAATTCCCCCCTCCCACCCCCCCCGCTAGATCCCCCGCTAGCGTAATTACTCCCCCCATGTTGCTCCCAGAAGTCAGCAAACTCTGGCCGACCTCGGCTTCCCCCCGTGACCTCGGCTCGCACCGTGCGACGCCCCCTCCTTCCTGCTTCTCTATTCCCGCCATGATTATCATAGCGCGGGAACCAAGCCCGCGCTTCTCCCTTGGCCCCGCCCCCAATGGCCAACGCCCCATCTCCTCACCTCCCCTCCTCCCCCCATCACCACCTGTGGAAGAGAGAAAAGTTACCACCTCGCAGGATTAGTACATAAAACTCCTCTTTCCCCCCTTTTTAACCCCCCTCTTCGCCCCCCACATTCGCCCCAGCACTTTGTTCAAACGTTCTTTTTAATAACCCGCTCATTCCAGTTTTTCTTCCACAATAAAAGTCCACGCTTCATCCGCCGTCTCAAAGTAGTGGTGCCTCCCTTGATATGTGACCCACAGTCTTGCCGGTTGCAGCATTCCGAATTTTATCTTCTTTTTATGAAGCACCGCCTTGGCCCGATTAAAGCTCGCCCTCCTTCTCGCCACCTCCGCACTCCAGTCTTGATAAATGCGGATCACCGCGTTCTCCCATTTACTGCTCCGAGTTTTCTTTGCCCATCGAAGGACCATTTCTCTATCCTTAAAACGGAGGAATCTCACCACTATGGCTCTGGGAATTTCTCCTGCTCTCGGTCCTCGCGCCATCACTCGGTATGCTCCCTCCACCTCCAACGGACCCGCCGGGGCCTCCGCTCCCATTAACGAGTGCAGCATCGTGCTCACATATGCCCCGACGTCCGCTCCCTCCGCACCTTCAGGAAGACCGAGAATCCTCAGGTTGTTCCTCCTTGCGTTGTTCTCCAGTGCCTCCAACCTTTCCACACATCGTTTCTGATGTGCCTCATGCGTCTCCGTCTTCACCACCAGGCCCTGTATGTCGTCCTCATTCTCGGCTGCCTTTGCCTTCACGACCCGAAGCTCCCGCTCCTGGGTCTTTTGTTCCTCCTTTAGCCCTTCGATCGCCTGTAGTATCGGGGCCAACAGCTCTTTCTTCATTTCCTTTTTGAGCTCTTCCACACAGCATTTCAAGAACTCTTGTTGTTCAGGGCCCCATGTTAAACTGCCACCTTCCGACGCCATCTTGGTTTTTGCTTGCCTTCCTTGCCGCTGTTCTAAAGGATCCACTGCAATCCGGCCACTTTCTCCTCCTTTTTTCATCCGTATCCAGGGGAGATTCCCTTCTGGTTTACCGCACAGTGTTTTTAGCCGTCAAAATTGCCGTTGGGGCTCCAATCAAGAGCCCAAAAGTCCGTTTCACCGGGAGCTGCCGAAACGTGCGACTCAGCTGGTCATCGCCGCACCCGGAAGTCGTCGCCAGCACTTTTAGACTCGTTCCCCTCCAGGACGCCGTCTCCAACCTTTTCCACGCTGCACCTTCTTCTTCCCTCATCCACTTACAGACCATCGACACATTGGCGGCCCAATAGTAGTCACTCAGACTCGGCAGTGCCAGTCCCCCTCTGTCCCTACTGCGCTGCAGGAACCCCCTCTTTACCCTTGGGGTCTTTCCCGCCCACACAAAGCTCATAATGCTCCTGTCTATTTTTTTGAAAAAGGCCTTTGTAATCAGGATGGGGAGGCACTGAAACACGAAAAGAAACCTCGGGAGGACCACCATTTTAACCGCCTGTACTCTGCCCGCCAATGACAGGGGCACCATATCCCACCTCTTAAAGTCCTCCTCCGTCTGCTCTACCAGTCGCGTCAGGTTAAGTTTATGTAGGGTTCCCCAGTTCCTGGCCACCTGGATCCCCAAGTATCGAAAATTCCTTGCTACTCTCCTCAGCGGCAGAGCATCTATCCCCCTGCCCTGTTCCCCGGGGTGCATCACAAAAAGTTCACTCTTTCCCATGTTTAATTTGTATCCCGAGAACTCTCCAAACTCCCTGAGTATCTGCATTACCTCGGCATCCCCTCTACCGGGTCCGCCACATATAGCAGCAAATCGTCTGCATATAGTGACACTCGATGTTCTTCTCCCCCTCTAAGCACCCCCCTCCACTTCTTAGAGTCCCTCAGCACTATGGCCAGTGGTTCAATTGCCAACGCGAACAGTAACGGGGACAGGGGGCACCCTTGTCTTGTACCCCTATGTAATCAAAAGTATCCCGATCTTTGCCTGTTTGTAACGGCGCTTGCCACCGGGGCCCCGTACAGGAGTCTAACCCATCTAATGAACCCCTCCCCGAACCCAAATCTCTTCAGCACCTCCCACAAATAGTCCCACTCCACCCTATTGAATGCCTTCTCTGCATCCATCGCCGCCACTATCTCTGCCTCCCCCTCCGGTGGGAGCATCATCATCACCCCCAGCAACCTTCGTACATTGGCATTCAATTGTCTCCCCTTAACAAACCCTGTCTGGTCGTCATGTACCACCCCTGGGACACAATCCTCTATCCTTGTCGCCATCACTTTGGCCTGCAGTTTGGCGTCTACGTTTAGGAGGGAGATGGGCCTGTATGACCCGCACTGCAGCGGGTCTTTGTCTCGTTTCAGAATTAGCTATATCGTTGCCTCCGACATTGTCCCCCTTTCCTTAGCCTCATTAAAGGTTCTCGCCAAAAGTGGGGCCAGCAGGTCCATATACTTCCTATAAAATTCCACCGGGAACCCATCTGGTCCCGGGGCCTTCCCTGCTTGCATATTCCCAATTCCTTTGATCACCTCATCTACCTCAATCTGCGCCCCCAGACCTGCCACCTCCTGCCCCTCCACCCTCGGGAACTCTAGCTGGTCCAAAAAGTGTATCATTCCCTCTTTCCCCTCCGGGGGTTGGGACTTATACAGCCTCTCATAAAATGTCTTGAACACCTCGTTCACTTTCCCTGCCCTCTGCTCCATCTTTCCCGTTTTGTCCCTAACTCCTCCGATCTCTCTCGCCGCCATCCTCTTCCGAAGTTGTTGGGCCAGCAGCCGGCTCGCCTTTTCCCCATTTTCATACTGTATCCCCTGTGCCTTCCTCCACTGTGTCTCTGCCTTTCCCATGGTCAGCAGGTCAAACTCCGTCTGTAATCTTCGTCTTTCCCTGTATAGCCCTTCGTCTGGGGCCTCCGCATACTTCCTATCCACCCTCAAAATTTCCCCCACTAATCTCTCTCTTTCTTTACCCTCTTGTTTCCCCTTGTGGGCTCTGATGGAAATCAGCTCTCCTCTAACCACCGCCTTCAGCGCTTCCCATATTACCCCCACCTGGACCTCCCCATCGTCATTGACCTCCAGGTATATTTCGATACATCCCCTCACCCTTACGCATACCCCCTCGTCCGCCAGTAGGCCCATGTCTAATCGCCAGAGTGAGCGCTGGTCCCTTTCCTCTCCTAGTTCCAGATCCACCCAGTGCGGGGCGTGATCTGAAACGGCTATGGCCGAGTACTCCGTTCCTGCTACTTTCGGGATCAGTGCCCTTCCCAAAACAAGAAAGTCTATCCGGGAATATACCTTATGGATGTGGGAGAAAAAGGAAAACTCTTTACCCATCGGTCTGGCGAATCTCCACGGATCTACTCCCCCCATTTGCTCCATGAATCCCTTAAGCACCTTGGCCGCTGCCGGCCTTCTCCTGGTCCTGGATCTGGACCGGTCCAGCCCTGGGTCAAGCACTGTGTTAAAGTCCCCCCCCCCCCATTAACAAGCTTCCCGCCTCCAGGTCCGGGATACGTCCCAGCATTCGCTTCATGAATCCCGCGTCATCCCAGTTCGGGGCATATACGTTCACCAGCACAACCGCCTCACCCTGCAATCTGCCACTCACCATCACATACCTGCCCCCTCTATCCATCACTATGGTCTTAGCCTCGAACGCTACACGTTTCCCCACCAGTATTGCCACCCCTCTGTTTTTCGCGTCCAACCCGGAGTGGAATACCTGTCCCACCCATCCTTTCCTTAGTCTAACCTGATCCGCCAACTTCAGGTGCGTCTCCTGGAGCATGACTACGTCCGCCTTCAGTCTCTTTAAGTGCGCAAACACCCGTGCCCTCTTAATCGGCCCATTTAAACCTCTCACATTCCACGTGATCAGCCGGGTTGGGGGGCGATTTACCCCCCCCCCCTCGTCGACTAGCCATCCCCTTTTTTAAACCATCTCCTCACCCAGGTCCCACGCACCCGTCTGTCCCCCAGACGGCGCCCTCCCGTCCCGACCACCTCGTCTCGTATCAGCTCCCCCTTACCCTCAGCAGCAGCAACCCAGTTAATCCCCCCCCCCCCCCACTAGATCCCCCTCTAGCTTGGTTACGCCCCCACATTGCTTCCGGAAGTCAGCTAACTCTGGCTGACCTCGGCTTCCCCCGTTCATCCTTTGACCTCCCTGCGTGTGAGGCTCCCTTCCTTCCTGCGCCCTTTTTCCCGCCATAATTTCCATAGCGCGGGAAAATACCCGCGCTTTCCTCTCAGCCCCGCCCCTAATGGCGCAGTTCCCTCATTCCCCTTCCCTGTCCCCTTTTCCACCGGCGCCCACATTTCTTCGTGTCCCCCCCATCGGGGGGAGAAAAAATTCCCTGTCCAACGTTATTATACATTAGCCCTCCCCTCTCCCCACTTTACATTTCTGTGTCACCACCTCGCTACCTCTCTCCGGACATCAATTTCTCAAGTCTAATCCAATTTCTCTTCCTGAATGAATGTCCATGCCTCTTCCGCCGTCTCGAAGTAGTGGTATTTGCCCTGATGTGTGACCCACAATCTCGCCGGTTGCAGCATCCCAAATTTGACTTTCTTCCTATGGAGCACCGCCTTGGCCCGGTTGAAACTCACCCTCCTTCTCGCCACCTCCGCACTCCAGTCTTGATACACGCGTATAACCGCGTTCTCCCACTTGCTACTCCGTGTCTTCTTAGCCCAGCTCAGGACCATCTCCCTGTCCCTGTAGCAATGGAACTTCACCACTATTGCTCTTGGTGTTCCCCCTGCCTTTGGTCTTCTCACGAGGACCCGGTACGCTCCCTCCACTTCCAGGGGGCCCGTTGGGGCCTCAGCTCCCATTAGAGTATGGAGCATCGTGCTCACATACGCCCCAGCATCAGCTCCCTCTGTTCCTTCGGGGAGACCTAAAATCCGTAGGTTCTTCCTCCTCGAGCTGTTCTCCAGGGCTTCCAGCCTTTCTATACACCTCTTGTGTAGTGCCTCGTGCGTCTCCGTTTTAACCACTGGATCTCATCTTCGTTCTCGGCTGCCTTTGCCTTCACTCCACGGAGCTCCATCGCCTGGACCTTTTGTGTTTCCTTTAGTCCCTCGATTGCCAGTAACATCGGCGTCAGCACCTCTTTCTTGAGCTCCTCCACACATCGTCGCAGGAACTCCTGCTGTTCTGGCCCCATACCATCTGGGCTCCCTCGGCCGCCATCTTGCTTCTCCCTTCTCTTCTCTGCCGCTGCTCCAAAGGATCCTCCGCAATCTGGCCACTACTGTCGCTCCTTTCCATCCACACCCGGAGGGACTCCTTCCTTTGTCACCTCACACTGGGTTTGGCCGCAAAAAAATTCTGTTGGGGGTCCCGCTAAGAGCCCAAAAGTCCGTTGAAATGGGAGGTGCCGAAACGTGCGGCTTAGCTGGTCATCGCCGCAACCGGAAGTCTCTCATTCGTTTTTTTTTAACAAACAATTTTATTGAGGTATGTTTTGGCATTGTAAACAGTTACAGATTACAGAAATGTGCAAACATCAACAGAAAATCAACACTTCAACCGAACCATAATGCACATCTGCTCCTCTCCCATAACCACCACCCGCCTATTTATCCCTCCTACTCTACTCTAATCTCCCCCGACCCCCCTTCTGACGTTTACTCTCCTGCGAAGAAGTCGATGAATGGTTGCCACCTTCGGGCGAACCCCAATACAGATCCCCTCAAGGCGAACTTGATTTTTTTCCAGACCCAGAAAACTCGACATGTCCGAATGCCATAGTTTGGTCTTCGGGGGCTTTGGGTCCCTCCATGTCAGGAGTATTCGTCGCCGGGCTATCAAGGAAGCAAAGGCTAGAACTTCGTCCTCTTTCTCCTCCTGGACTCCCGGGTCTTCCGAAACCCCGGAAATTGCCACCTCTTGGCTCATCACCACCATTATTTTCAGTACCCGGGACATGACACCCGCAAATCCCTCCCAGTACCCCCTAAGCTTAGGACATGCCCAAAACATGTGAATGTGGTTCGCTGGTCCTCCCGCGCATCTAGCGCACTTGTCCTCTACCCCAAAGAATTTGCTCATCCGAGCCACCGTCATGTGGGCCCGGTGAACGACCTTAAACTGAATCAGGCTGAGCCTGGCACATGTTGCGGTTGAGTTTACCCAACTCAAGGCTTCCGCCCGTACCGACGTCCTCCATCTCCCCGCCGAGCTCCTCCTCCCATTTGAGTTTCAGTTCCTCCATCTGGGACTCTGCCCCCTTCATGAGCACCTTCGAACTATCCGAGACTCTACCCTCTCCTCCTTCTCCTCTAGAGACTATTCTGTCCTGGATCCCTATTGGCGGGAGGCGAGGGAAGGATGGGATGTGTCTGCGTATAAAGTCCCCCACTTGTAAGTACCTGAGGTCATTTCCCCTTACCAGCCCAAATTTCTCCTCCAAAGCCCTCATGCTCGCAAAGCTCCCCTCCAGGAACATATCGTCCACCCTCCTCACCCCCGCCCGCCGCCATGTTCGAAACCCACCATCCATGTTCCTGGGGGCGAATCGATGGTTATCACATATTGGAGCATAATATCATAAGGAGCATTCGTTTGCGTTTTTGTTGTAAATAAAGAAATGTTCATGAGCAATTGTACGATCCTGAGCTTGACTGCCAATCCAGGAAAAATGTGTATACACTGCTATGATTTTGTTTGTATGGTTTAGGAAGTTAGAGTGATGAAATGTTTAAGTGAGTGTAGTGTATTAAGGATAGTTAGAGGTTCCCATTTTCTTGTTTTGTAATGCATGTCCCTGTTTGACATAGCGTCCCTTAGAATTGTCAGCTAAAATTTTTTTTGCATAGTTATGGTCAGTGTGGAGGCCATGAAAGAAGTGTTCACTGGGTCTGGGAATGAATATAACGCAGTTATGTGATCCTTCACGCTTCGCGTTAGGATCACAAGGAGGGTGTGTAGCAACCTAAATGGGCAAACTCCCGATTTAAAATGGTGAACGGCAAAGGCTGAAGGGAAATTCAGCCAACACAGGCAGAAACCAGCAGGTGCAGGTTTGCTGTGTATTTAACCCTGCAAAAGCCCAGACAGCATCGATACCAGCGACCATCAGCATAATAATGCAGCAGCCATCGACATACTAATGAGCAATACCTGGGAACAATAGCAACATTTGGGACACACAAAACTAAGCCAGACTCCCCGGCAGGAGCCAACACAAAAGAGGTTAACGAACACCTCAAGACCGCCCATCGATCAGGGAACCGCTCCAGTATTGGAGAAATCGAACCAAGCGATTGGAACGAAGACCAATCACCTAGAACCAGGTACAGGGTCCGCCCCAGAAGGCGGGAAACCCCTGGGGACTATAAAGTTAAGCCCCCAAGTTCAACTTGCTCTCTTCTACCTGCCCGGGTCACCCAGCAACTTCGAACCAACCTTGACCGTGACCGGTGCAGTGACCACCGAAAGAAGTAAGTCTTAATTCAACGCACGCTACGAGATAGGCGCTCCTAGCTACCAATCCGTACCAACTTCGAATCCCGCAGACTCAGAACCCGAACGAAAGGCCATTTGTTCCCCTGACCTGGTGGGCCAGTCTGAAGTTAAATATAGGCCTGTTAGTTGTAGAAGTAGCTTAGACGTCGAATTTGTGCACGAGTAGTGTATAATAAATGTGCTTTGATTTGAATCTTACTAATCAGTGTATTGAGTTATTGATCATTACTTGGACTTGAACCTCGTGGCGGTATCATAAAGATACCTGGCGACTCGAGAGCAAAGGTAATAAAACAGAGCAATTGAACCAACTGGGAAGTTAGCAACACTAGTCGCCACGTTCCAGCCCCTGTTCAGGGAGGCTGTTACGGGAATTGAACCGTGCTGCTGGCCTGCCTTATTCTGCTTTCAAAGCCAGCGATTTAGCCCTGTGCTAAACAGTCCCTTATAGAAGAGAAGATATGTAGACAAATCTCAGGGAAGTTTTCAACTTCCCCAATTTTAGAATCATACGATGTCGACAGGGCCGAGTCAGTGGAACGGCACCTTTAGGAGGTCGATGCCGCTCGATGGCAGATTGGGTGGCACTGTGAGTATCATTGTACCGGGCCTCTGCTGCTATCTCTGGCCTCCGCACTGACATCATCAGCCAAGATCTCAGGGAATAACCCTTGACCTCTACAAGTCACCCCTGCAGCCTGGGGTGACCCTCGGAAATGCCAGGGATCTGTAATTGGCCAAGAATGTAACTACCATGCACGCTGCCTGGAAAACGGACACACGCGTGCATGAATCGCATCTGGTGGACACACACAAGCTGCACATTGAGGGAGTGAAAGTCCTTTCGGTTTATGAAGAGGACTCCCTGGGTGAAGATTTTCCCTCATGTCCCCACTAATACTTCTACCTCAATCAACTTAAATCTGTTCAAGAGGGCAGCACGGTTGCGCAGTGGGTTAGCCCTGTTGCCTCACGGAGCCAAGGTCCCAGGTTCGATTCCGGCTCTGGGTCACTGTCCGTGTGGAGTTTGCATATTCTCCCCGTGTTTGTGTGGGTTTCCCACAACCCAAAGATGTGCAGGGTAGGTGGATTGGCCATGCTAAATTGTCCCATAATTGGAAAAATGAATTGGGTACTCGAAATAAAAATTTAAAAACCTGTTCAATTCCCAGCCCCTCAGTTCACTATGGCTGAAAGGTCTTAGCGATCTTTCCCATTACACCCCTGCGGCCGCTGCCCCAACGTTGGTGCACTGGGGACAGGTCGAACCTGCTCCATGGTCTGATTCCTCCCATCAAAACCTCTCACTATCGGTTACACCAGCTGCTGCCTCCTGAATGCTCTTCCCCTTTAAGAGGGGAGGCGTCTTTAGACAGGCTAACTGTAGCTCGAGCACATGCCTGGGCCCTGCTGAACAATCAGTCAGCAGTGTCCCTCTCCCTGGGCTGAAGACTACAATTATTGAGATAAGGCAGGATGGTGGGTGCTTTCTGCATTACCTTGACCATGTGGACCATTCGGTGCAGCTAAGCTGCAATACTGTCACATTCCAACAGATGTCGCCATCTTGCAGTGGTGCCAATATTCGAAGGAATGAGTAAGAAACCAGGGACTGGATTCTCTGGTCGCCGACGCCAAAACCGCATTTCGCGACCGGCCGGAGAATCAAAGTTTACCACAGAATCGGGACTTCAACATGGACCGAGCCGACCAGGATGCCAGGGCTGCGGCGTTTGATGCCATCGCCGGGATGCCCCCCTATGGGCACCTGCAGATAACTGTACTATTCACAAACCAAAAGGGGTTCCACTCAATGAACGTGCAGCTGATATGTGACCATCAGATGCGCATCCGACACGTTTGCGCCCGATATCCGGACAAAGTGCCTGGCTCCTTTTCGTGGCACATTCGACGATTCCTGACATTTTTGAGAACCCTCCCCCCCAGCTGGGGGTTTGGCTCCTGGGTGACAGGCGTTATCTGCTGCGATCGTGGCTGATGACACCTATCCGGAGACCACAGACTGACGTAGAGAGCCGCTACAGCGACGCCCATACAGTGACCAGGGGTGTGATCGAGCGGTGTGTTGGCCGTCTGAAGATGCGGTTCGGGTGCCTGGACCACTCTGGAAGGGCCCTCCAGTGTGATGCTGAGAGGGTCGCCCGCATCGTGGCGGCCTTCTGCGACCTCCACAGCATCGCGCAGCAGAGGGGCGATGGGCTGGAGGAGGAGGTGGAACACAAGGTCTTGTCTGACGAGGAGGATGCGGGGGAGGGCGAGCATGGGCAGGACATGGTGCCCAGGCAGGCACGGGAGGCCGCTCAACATGTGCACCAAGGCCAACGCGCACAGGGAGCTCTGATCGCCTCCAGGTTCACTCACCGGGAGCTGGGGGGGGGGGGGGTGCAGGGGCACACCTCACCGCCCCCCCTCCGCCCGCCAACCCCTGCCTGCAACTCCCTCTGTGATACATGTTGGCACTTTCCAACGCCCACCTGGATGATTCCAGTATGCGAGCTGGCCATTCCATCACACGGTCCCATCGAATCCCCTGGGTTGGCGGTGGTGGGGACAGTCGGGGTAGGAGATGGTGGAGACCAGGCCACCCACATGCCCATTCCCCCTCCAACATCCGCCCATTTCCCCCCCCAGGCCAGCTCAGGCCAGCACTCGCCTCACACCCATCAGACAGAGCGCCAAGGCAGGTTGTAACAGTGGTAACAGGTGTTTAACGTGAACAAATATATACAGATTTGTGCCCTTGCCCCTATAACTAAACTGTGCCCTGGACCCGTGCCAATGTAACTGGTGTCCAACTGTCTGCCCTTATGGGCCCTAACGCTACGTCTAGGTGGGTCCCCAGATGGTACAGCAGGAGTGGAGGCAGCCTGTTGTGATTTATGCCCATTGACCTGGATGCCCCTTGGCGGGTGTCTTCTGGGGCGACCCGGCCTGGATGGGCCCGGCTGCTGCCTGCGTGTCCCAGGTGGCGTAGTGCCGTCGCGTTCCGCCCGCTGCTACCAGCTGCAGCAGGGAGAGGAAGGATGGGGGAGTCCAAGCTGCTGTGGTGTTCCGGCACCTCCCCTGCAGGAGTCACTGGCACAGGCCTCACACCTCCTCACCCCTCGGAGTGTCCCAAATCCCTTAGGACATCGGGGGTGGCGAAGGGTCTACTCAGGCTCATGTAGCAGATGGGGGGGGGGGGGGGTGGATCCGTGGAGATTTAGATTCTCTCATTGAAGAAGGCATGGACAATGGGGCCGCCTCCTTCGCTGTCTTTCACTGCTTTCAAATTTTTTACAAATTCAGAGTACCCAATTATTTTTTTTCCAATTAAGGGGCAATTTAACCTGGCAATTCCACCGAGCCTGCACATCTTTGGGTTGTGGGGGTGAAACCCACGCAGACACGGGGTGAATGTGCAAACTCCACACGGGCAGTGACCCAGGGCCGATATTCGAACTGGGGTCCTCAGGGCCGTAGTTCCAGTGCTGACCACATGGCGCCAGGTGATGCCCTTTCACTGCTCCCTAATGGTGTTACATATTCCCTGATTTGAGGCTCTATTGGCCGCAGTGGAGGCTGGGTCATTGATTGTATTCAGGGCTGCCCACAGATATCTGTCACCATCCTCCATCAGTGTGACTGACCCCAGACTCCCGAAGGAACTGCTCTCCCCGGAATCCGGTCAGGGCAACGGACCCCCAGGAAGACACCGGAAACGGTTTCGGGATGTCCCCAGAACATCCCTGAAGGGGGGAGTCAAACCCCCAGAGTCAGTGAGGGGTCAAAATGGAGACTGTTCGTTCGGGAAGGCACCAAACACATGGAGAGACTGAGAGGCGAGGTTGAGACGGGGGAGGCGGAGCAGAAACAAACTCCTGGACACAACCCTCCAAAACCCACAGATTGTGCACTGGATGTATCAGCCCTCTGAAAACCCGGGGGGGGGGGGATCTGAGTGGAAGAGAAAAGAGAAACCTCCTGGATTTGGAGCGCCAGCCGAACACAGGGAGCAGACCCGCCCCCTGCAACCAGTTACCAATCCCGTTGCGGTATCCCTGTGAGTGGCGGTACAGTAGGCCAATAGGAAGGAGAGGAAGACGGGTTCCCATTTTGACTGCCATCTACTGAACCAATCGCCTGTAGCCCAGTAACCAATGCCCAGCGATATGCAAATAGGATAGATTTACACTGATCCGAAAACTAATTTTCCATTCATTTTAAATTCCGATTGGAAATCCCGACCGCACCTGGATTGTGGCAACAGGGAAACGTCAAAAGGTTTTTCATCCTCAAAGGCATTCAAAAGGTGAGAGAGAGACGAGGGGTCATGTCCAGGCTCCAGAAAAGTATGCAGAATTTGCTCCAGCTGCAGTCGATGGGGGTGGATGTCAAGGGGGATCTCCAAGAGGTGAAGAGCCAGCAAGTCTCGCTCTACACCTCGGAGGCCTCCAAGGTAATTTTCCGTTCCAGAGTCCGCTCGGTGGAGCAGGATGAAAAGTGCTCACGCTTCTTCTTCCAAAAGGTGCACAGAGAGACCTCTGTGATCAGCAGCCTGAAGGAAGAAGATGGCTCTGTAAAGTCATCGCAGTCTGACATCCTGAGGATCAGCCAATCCTTTTATGCCGGACTGTATGATCTGAAGCCAACAGATAGCACTGTTTCCCAGACCTTCCTCTCGTCTATCACGGAGGTCTTAGGCGACAGTGAA
This sequence comes from Scyliorhinus torazame, assembly GCF_047496885.1. Classification (NCBI taxonomy): domain Eukaryota; kingdom Metazoa; phylum Chordata; class Chondrichthyes; order Carcharhiniformes; family Scyliorhinidae; genus Scyliorhinus; species Scyliorhinus torazame. The sequence goes on along the minus strand of NC_092735.1, from coordinate 13,245,579 downwards.
CGGGAAAACCTGGACACACCGCTAACTCTGGAAGAGCTGACAAAGGCCGTGAGGTCCTTTGAGACGAGTAAAACTCCCGGAAGCGACGGCTTACCGGTTGAGTTGTATTCGGCTCTGTGGGACTGGATAGGCCCAGGCCTGCTGGGAGTGTACGAGAGTATGCTTCTGGAAGGCAGCCTGTCAGAGTCCATGACGAAAGGCAACATCACCCTCATCTACAAGCAGAAGGGGGAAAGGGAAGAAATTCAAAATTGGCGACCCATTTCACTGTTGAATGTGGATTATAAAATTCTAGCCAAGCTCATTGCCAATCGGGTCAGGTCTGCTTTGGAGTTGGTGATCCACCCTGACCAGACCTGTGCTGTACCCGGCAGGAAGATCTCTGATAGCCTCGCACTACTCAGGGATACGATCGCCTACGTGCAGGACAGGAGGGTGGACACCTGCCTCATCAGCCTCGACCAGGAGAAGGCTTTTGACAGAATATCGCACACCTACATGATGGATGTGCTCTCCAAAATGGGGTTTGGGGAGGGAATTCGCAATTGGATAAAACTGCTCTACACAAACATCTATAGCGCAGTCTCAATCAATGGGTGGGAATCAGAAAAGTTCCAGATCAAATCCGGAGTCAGGCAGGGCTGCCCTCTCTCCTCGGCCCTGTTTGTGTGCTGCATAGAACCTTTTGCCGAGTCCATCAGGAAGGATCCGGGTATAAGAGGAGTGACGATCTCAGGCAGCGGAGGCACGCAAGTCAAGGCCTCCCTGTACATGGACGACGTTGCCGTCTTCTGCTCGGATCCCGCGTCTGTACGCAGGCTCTTGAACGCCTGCGACCAGTTTGAACTGGCCTCGGGAGCCAAGGTAAACCGTGGCAAGAGCGAGGCCATGTTCTTTGGGAACTGGGCCGACCGGTCCTTTGTCCCCTTCACTGTCAGGTCAGATTACCTGAAGATGCTGGGGATATGGTTCGGAGCGGCTGGGGCGTGGACCAAAAACTGGGAGGAGCGTGTCGCCAAGGTAAGACAGAAACTGGGCTGGTGGGAGCAACGCTCCCTCTCCATTGCGGGCAAAACCCTGGTCATCAGGTGTGAGGTACTCTCGGTGTTACTGTACATAGCGCAGGTCTGGCCCATAACCCGACCCTACGCCGCAGCAGTCACCCGGGCCATCTTCAAATTTATCTGGAGATCCAAGATGGACCGTGTCCGAAGGGACACCATGTACAAACCTCTGGAGAAGGGAGGGCGGAACGTACCCAACGTCTCCCTCATCCTGATGGCCACCTTTGTGTCCAGCTGCATCAAGCTGTGCGTGGACCCCCAGTATGCAAACACCAAGTGTCACTACATACTGAGATCCTACCTGTCCCCGGTGATACGAAGGATGGGCCTGGCCTCATTGCCGCGGAACGCTCCAAGTAGTTGGACCGTACCGTACCACCTGTCCCTCGTGAAAAAATCTTTGAAGAAAAACACCTTTGACCACAAGGCAATGAAGCAGTGGTCAGCACGTAATGTCCTCGAGGCCCTCAGGGAAAAGGAGACTGTGGAGGACGTTGGACGGTTCCCTGAGCAGACTGTCAGAGCCATCTGGCAGAACGTCTCATCACCAGAACTTACAAACTAGCACCAAGACCTAGCTTGGCTGGTGGTGAGATTCTTCAGATTCTTCATGTACACCCGAAGGCTCTGCGCCAATGCACGCTGCCCTTGGAGCGGCTGTGGGGGAAATGAGACGGTCACACACCTCCTTGTGGAATGTGCCTTTGCAAAGAAGGTCTGGAGAGAGATGCAGTGGTATTTGTCAAGGTTCATCCCGAGCAGCTCTGTGAGACAGGACTCTGTGCTCTACGGACTGTTTCCAGGGACACACACCGAGACAAACATCAACTGCTGCTGGAAGGTCATCAACTCGGTGAAAGACGCTCTTTGGTCTGCCCAAAACTTGCTGATCTTCCAGTGCAAAGAGCTGCCCTCTACCGAGTGTTGCAGACTGGCACATTCCAAGGTCCAGGACTACGTGCTGAGGGACGCACTCAAGCTTGGGGCAGCTGCCGCCAAGGCGCAATGGGGAAAGACCACTGTGTAAGGTCTTTCCAGCAAATGTACACTGAGGGGCGGGGAACAGTGTAAACCCCCCTCGGTCTGGGTCATTAACACTCCAATGTATAAAACAAACATGGCAATGTAAATATTTAAGAAGGAATTGTAACGTAAAGAGCGATATGTGTGTAAGGTTATCAAAATTGAATGGAAGAAAGTCAAGGGAATGTGTAACTCTGATGGAAATGTACAGTCAAGACAATTTGAAATGTTTCTGTAATGTTTATGATAGATTTGATGAATAAAGTATATTTTTTTGAAAAGAAAAAGGTCCCAGATCTTGTCTCCCAGAATTCGGACATAATAAACTGCATTTTTTACTTATACTCAGGCCTTCGAGTGAATATTTTCACCTCTAACATTTGGCGTAGTCTGGCAGGAGGTTGCTGAGCCGGACGCCGCTCGAGCCAGTGGACAAGGCAAGTAGTCAAACCTTTGACCGTCAGAAATTAGAGTCACTTGGCGAGGCGGACGGACGGTGAGGTAACATCCAATGAATCTGGTATCAAGGCCAAGTGAGTAAAAGACTCAGTTTAACATTTCTTTTTTTGGTTTTGTTTTGTTGGTCCACTGTACCATTTTCTTTAGTGTTAATTGGCTGCTCGAGGACCCACAATGAGCCTGAATTAAGGGGGCAATTGAGCTCTCACGTGACGGCCAGAGTTAGTTGGGAATCCAAGATGCACTGTCTGTTGAGTGAATAACGGGTCGCGAGATTTATCGTGGCACAGTGCCAAACGACAGGACCTCCTCCCTACGGGAGCACAGTCGCCTAGGCACACCGGCTCCGCGGGTGATAGAGACAACACAGTTAACACATCATGGAAAAGACAGGCATGAGGCCGCTTTTCTGGAGTCCCCTGGGATCCATGAGTCTGGCGTTCGGGCAAGCGCAAAAAACTCTGACACAGCACATGATCAGAGATGGTTGGGACCCCGAGGCAGCCCCTGTGGAACAAAGAAAATAATGGGAAACACAGAAGCGAGATAAGACAAAAAAGGCGGGGATCATTTTCGTTCATCAATTAATTACAGTTACAGAATCAGCACAGGTGTCACCACAACAGACTACGGAAATCCTAAACACCTTTAGTCAAGGAAACCCACCTCGATACACTTCCGCCCCACTACACACTGGGAGGGGGAAAAGGTGACAGAAATTAAGTGCGCCCCCGTGCAGCGTTACGATAATAATGCAAATGACAGATAATAAAGCCTTCACCCCGTTGGAAAAACAGATTATTTTAAAGGATTTAGGAACTCTCGCTCCCCGTAGCAAAAACACTAACGTTTGGAAAAACTTAGAGGAGATGTGGGACGTTCACGACCTGCATCCACGTGACATTCACCAATTGGTAAGGGCCAAATGTCCCGCAGATAAGTGGAGGACTCTGGCGGCCAATTTCCAAGATGGAGGTTGGGCAGCTGCAGTCGGGGCGAACGCTGACCGTCCCGCCCAACAGGCAGCCTATAACGCGTTTAAGACACCCATCTGCGCAGCCCTGGGGGACCCTACCGTCAATTGGGGAAGGATCCAGGCGACACGACGAGGAAAGGGGGACCCCAGTAGTGATTATGGGGAACGACTGTTCAATGCATCTTGCGAATCTTCGGGACAACTGAATCCCCAATGGGACGATGCCCCTTTGATTCAGATGTTTGAGGGTGGACTCTCTCATGCACACCAGACAATTCTAAGAATGGGAGTAGTGGCCACGCCCACAGATGATACTGCGGTTCAATGGGCAAGCCAGGTAGATGCAAAGGATCAAGATATTCAGGGTTGGGGAACGAAACCAGGAATACAAAGAAAGTGGGAAAAGATAGCTGCAGCACAGCCCATACAGCCAGCCGAGCGAATATGAGGCACTTGTTTTAATTGTGGGAAGGTGGGGCGTAAGTCCAAACACTGCAAAGCTAGGGCACAGAAGTGTGACAATTGTGGGAAAACCGGACACCAGTGTCATAGCTGTCGGCAAAAATCTGATAAAACTATCACAATTGACCAAAAAGATCATTCAGCTTTCCTTGAATGGCTCAAGGAAAAAGGGATGGGACAGGCCTCCTGATGCCAGGTGGCCTCCGCTGATACAGGGACAGATAATCGTGTCTACATACCTGCCCTGTTAGAGGGCCAACAGTGCCAGATGTTAATTGACACGGGGGCAGCTGCTTCACCGATATACCCTTACCATTGACTAAAGAATACATATACATTGTAGTAGGGGGCTCCAAGACCTGAGCCTATAAGAGTAGGCCAGTCATTTTAGACATAGCTGACCGACTTATACCGATTCAGCTTTTTGTATGCCCTCACAACAAAGGTTGTGTCCTGGGGATGGATATTTTAAAAGAATTGAAAGTTCTGATAGACACTGCAAGCCATAAGATTCACTGGCCACGACACAACGGGAATAAGGTTAAACTTAACCAACCCTGCCACCATCTGGCCAAAGTAGGTAGTGCCAGCATCTTACAGTGCGACTGGGACACAGTGCCTGAGCCTTTTGGCACCGTCTGCAGGTTGCTGCCTGCAGTCTCGGCCACAACTAAACAGGAAACAGGCCGTGTCCTCATGGCACCTATCACTGTAAACGAACCTGAACACACACCCCATAAACAATATCCCATTAAGCCTGAGGCACGACACGCCGTCCAGGAGATTGCCCAGAGTTTAGAGAACATTGTGCAAACTGAAAGTACGACTAATTCACCCAGTCATAAAACCTGATAAAACTTTCCATCTGACCATTGACTACTCCGAATTAAACAAAACTCACACACAAGTTGCACCCCATAGTAGCGAGCCCAAGCACTATTCTCAATGACTTAACTCCAGGTCATAAAATCTTTACAGCTTTAGATATAGCAAACGGATTCTGGTCCATCCCGTTAGACCCAGAGTCCCAGAATAAATTTGCTTTCACAGTCGGGGACAGACAATATACTTGGATGAGATTACCGCAGGGATTTCACAACAGCCCAGCTATTTTCCACCGTGTTATGAGCTCGCTGTTGGAGAACGTAGATTTGATCCTGTATCGCAGCACGGTTCTGCAATACGCTGATTGCCTCGGAGGATGCGCCTGGTCACACCGCCGCGTTGACCGAAGTCTTACAGGCATTAGAGAAAGGAGGACTTCAAGTTCACCCCAAAAAGAACGAGATAGTACGTACGTCCGTCCTTTACCTCGGGCAACAGATATCACAGGGGACCCGCACTATGTCCCCTGACAGACGTACAGCAATACAGAGATGCCCCGCCCGACCTCAGTCCGCGGGGTTCGCAAGGTCTTAGGTCTTTTTAATTACAGTAAGAAGTCTGACAACACCAGGTTAAAGTCCAACAGGTTTGTTTCAAACACTAGCTTTCGGAGCACTGCTCCTTCCTCAGGTGGATTAAGAGGTATGTTCCAGAAACATATATATAGACAACTTCAAAGATGCAAAACAATGCTTGGAATGCGAGCATTAGCAGTTGATTAAATCTTTACAGATCCAGAGTCCTGTGTCACAGAGCTGCTCGGGGTGAACCTTGACAAACACCACCGCATCTCTCTCCAGACCTTCTTTGCAAAGGCACATTTCCAGGGACACACACCGAGACAAACATCAACAGCTGCTGGAAGGTCATCAACTCGGTGAAAGATGCTCTTTGGTCTGCCCGAAACTTGCTGATCTTCCAGTTCAAAGAGCTGTCCTCGACCGAGTGTTGCAGACTGGCACATTCCAAGGTCCAGGACTACGTGCTGAGGGACGCACTCAAGCTTGGGGCAGCTGCCGCCAAGGCGCAATGGGGAAAGACCCCTGTGTAAGGTCTTTCCAGCAAATGTACACCGAGGGGCGGGTAACAGTGTAAACCCCCCTCGGTCTGGGTCATTAACACTCCAATGTGTTACATTATTAATGCTCAGAAAGGGACGTTTGTTAACACTCATCTGTTTACACAGCTGGAACTGGGTCATTAACACTCCAATGTATAAAAGAAACATGACAATGTAAATATTTAAGAAGGAATTGTAACGTAAAGAGCGATATGTGTGTAAGGTTATCAAAATTGAATGGAAGTCAAGGGAATGTGTTACTCTGATGGAAATGTACAGTCAAGACAATTCGAAATGTTCTGTAATGTTTATGATAGATTTTATGAATAAAGTATATTTTTTGAAAAGAAAAATCATCTTTACAGATCCAGAGATGGGGTAACCCCAGGTTAAAGAGGTGTGAATCCCAGGTTAATCCCAGATCTGAAGGATCTGGATTACGAGGAGAGGTTCAGTAGACTGGGACTGTACTCTTTGGAATTTAGAAGGATGAGGGGGGATCTTATAGAAACATATAAGATTATGAAGGGAATAGATAGGATAGATGCGGGGAGGTTGTTTCCACTGGCGGGTGAAAGCAGAACTAGGGGGCATAGCCTCAAAATAAGGGGAAGTAGATTTAGGACTGAGTTCAGGAGGAACTTCTTCACCCAAAGGGTTGTGAATCTATGGAATTCCTTGCCCAGTGAAGCAGTAGAGGCTCCTTCATTAAATGTTTTTAAGATAAAGATAGTTTTTTGAAGAATAAAGGGATTAAGGGTTATGGTGTTCGGGCCGGAAAGTGGAGCTGAGTCCACAAAAGGTCAGCCATGATCTCATTGAATGGTGGAGCAGGCTCGAGGGGCCAGATGGCCTACTCCTGCTCCTAGTTCTTATGTTCTTATGAATTGTGTCAAACCAGGACAATTGGTAGGATTTTGCAGGCCAGATAGTGGGGGATGAATGTAATGCAACATGAATCCCAGGTCCCTGTTGAGACCGCACAGTAATTACAGTCGGAATCTCATACATAACTTCGCTGCCTTAGCGGCACCGATCCAAAAACTTGTGCAAGGGGGGAGCTCTGGTAACCACACCATAGACTGGGGTCTGGATCAGGAAGACGCAAATGGAAAATTGAAACAGTAATTAACCTCAGCCCCAGCCCTCGGTCTACAGTACCCGAGGAAGCCATTCCACATACATTGTAGCAATGAGGGTCAGTTTTATGCAGCGGTGGTAACGCAGGTCCACGGGTACAGGCGCTGACCGGTGGCATATTATTCAACAAAACAGTCACCCACGGCAGCTGGAGGTCCCGCTGCGTGGCAGCTCTTGACTGCGCGGCTTAGGCAATCAGGGTTAGCGAACCTACAGTAATGGCCGGCGATACCATCTTACATACCGAACATACAATTGTGGAAATGTTAAACAATCATAAATTACGATCAGTGCCGGGGTCAGCAGGTGTCAGCTGACTTACGGGAGTGCTATGGGGGGAGCAGAAAAGCTAGACACAGGTCTAGCGGGGAGGGGGAGGGGGGGGGGGGCGGGGGGGGAGGGGGGGGGAAAGGGTTGCTGCTGCACTGGCCGAAGGGGAATGGGACACAGAAGAGGTGGTCGGGGCGGGGGTCCCCCGTCTGGGGGACTGGAGGGTGAGGGCGGCGCGGGCACGGGACTGGCCAAGAAAAGGAGATGGCTAGTCGGCAGCGGCGGCGGCGGCGGGGGGAGGCCCCCCAATCCAGCTGATAACGTGGAATGTGAGGGGCCTGAATGGGCCGGTAGAGTGGGCCCGAATTGGGATGATGCCGGAATCATGAAGCGTATGTTGGGGCGCATTCCGGACCTGGAGGTAGGAAGTTTGATAATGGGTGGGGATTTTAATACAGTGTTGGACCCAGCACAGGATCGCTCCAGATCTAGGACTGGAAAGAGGCCGGCGGCGGCCAAGATGCTTCGGGAGTTTATGGATCAGATGGGGGGAGTGGACCCGTGGAGGTTGGCCAGGCCGCAGGCCAGGGAATTTTCTTTTTTCTCCCATGTGCACAAAGCCTACTCCCGGATAGATTCTTTTGTTCTGGGCAGGGTGCTGATCCCGAAAGTGGAGGGAACGGAGTATTCGGCCATAGCCGTTTCAGATCACGCCCCGCACTGGGTGGAAATGGGGCTGGGAGAGGAGAGGGACCAACGCCCGCTGTGGCGGTTGGATGTGGGACTGCTGGCAGATGAGGTGGTGTGTGGGAGGGTGATGGGATGTATCGAAAGGTACTTGGAGGCCAACGACAACGGGGAGGTGCAGGTGGGGGTTGTATGGGAGGCGTTGAAGGCGGTGATCAGGGGCGAGCTAATCTCCATCAGGGCTCATAGGGAGAAGATAGAGGACATGGAAAGGGAGAGGTTAGTGGGCGAGATTTTAAGAGTGGACAGGAGATACGCAGAGGCCCCGGAGGAAAGATTACTTGGGGAAAGACGATGTCGCCAGACGGAGTTTGACCTGTTGACCACGGGGAAGGCGGAGGCACAGTGGAGGAAAGCGCAGGGGGCGACGTATGAGTATGGGGAGAAGGCGAGTCGGATGCTGGCACATCAGCTTCGTAAGAGGATGGCAGCAAGGGAAATAGGTGGAGTCAAGGATGGAAGGGGAACTACGGTGCGGAGTGCGGTGAAAGTGAATGAGGCATTCAAGGCCTTCTATGAGGAGCTGTACAGATCCCAGCCCCCAGCGGGGGAAGAGGGGATGAGACGATTCCTGGATCAACTGAGGTTCCCGAGGGTGGAGGAGCAGGAGGTGGCTGGTTTGGGGGCACCAATTGGTTTGGAGGAGCTGAGCAAAGGTTTGGGGAGTATGCAGGCAGGGAAGGCCCCGGGACCGGACGGGTTCCCGGTTGAGTTCTACAGGAAATACGTAGACCTGTTGGCCCCGCTGCTAGTGGGGACTTTTAATGAGGCAAGGGAGGGAGGGTCCCTGCCCCCGACAATGTCGGAGGCGACGATCTCTTTGATCCTGAAGCGGGACAAGGACCCACTGCAATGTGGATCGTACAGGCCGATCTCGCTCCTCAACGTGGATGCAAAGTTGCTGGCAAAAGTGCTGGCTACGAGGATCGAGGACTGTGTCCCGGGGGTTATTCACGAGGACCAGACGGGATTTGTAAAGGGCAGGCAGCTAAACACCAATGTGCGGCGGCTCTTAAACGTGATGATGATGCCAACGGTGGAGGGAGAGGCGGAGATAGTGGCAGCTATGGACGCGGAGAAGGCCTTTGACCGAGTAGAGTGGGAGTATCTCTGGGAAGTGTTGCGGAGGTTTGGGTTTGGAGAGGGGTTTATCAGTTGGGTTAAGCTCCTTTACAGAGCCCCGGTGGCGAGTGTGGTTACGAATCGGCGGAGGTCGGAGTATTTTCAGCTGTACTGTGGGACGAGGCAGGGGTGCCCCCTGTTCCCCCTGTTGTTTGCATTAGCAATTGAACCCTTGGCCATGTCATTAAGGGAGTCTAGGAAATGGAGGGGGGTGGTCCGAGGGGGAGAGGAGCATCGAGTGTCGCTTTATGCAGATGACCTGTTGCTGTATGTGGCGGATCCAGTGGAGGGGATGGCGGAGGTCATGCAGACTCTAAGGGAGTTTGGGGATTTTTCGGGCTATAAGCTCAATGTAGGGAAGAGTGAGCTCTTTGTAGTACAGGCAGGAGACCAGGAAAGGGGGATAGACGATCTACCGCTGAGGAGGGCGGAAAGGAGCTTTCGGTACCTGGGGATCCAAATAGCCAGGGGTTGGGGTGCCCTACATAAACTGAATCTGACGAGGCTGGTGGAGCAGATGGAGGAGGACTTCAAAAGATGGGACATGTTGCCGCTCTCGCTAGCGGGTAGAGTGCAGTCGGTCAAAATGGTGGCCCTCCCGAGGTTTCTTTTTGTGTTTCAGTGCCTTCCCATCGTGATCACTAAGGCCTTTTTTAAGAGGGTAGGCAGGAGCATTATGGGGTTTGTGTGGGCGAATAAGACCCCGAGGGTAAGGAGAGGGTTTCTGGAGCGCAGTAGGGACCGAGGAGGGTTGGCACTGCCGAATCTGGGGGGCTACTACTGGGCAGCAAATGTGGCGATGATCCGCAAGTGGGTGATGGAGGGAGAGGGGGCGGCATGGAAGAGGTTGGCGATGGCGTCCTGCAAAGGAACGAGCCTGGGTGCGCTGGTGACGGCACCGCTGCCGCTCTCGCCGGCAAAGTACACCAAGAGTCCGGTGGTGGCGGCAACGCTAAAGATCTGGGGGCAGTGGAGACGGCACAGGGGTGCAATGGGAGCCTCGGTGTGGTCCCCGATCAGGGGTAACCATCGGTTTATCTTGGGGAGGATGGACGGGGGGTTTCAGAGCTGGCATCGGGTGGGGATTAGAAGAATGGGGGACCTGTTCATTGATGGGACGTTTGCGAGCCGAGGGGCACTGGAGGAGAAGTTTGGGCTACCTCCGGGAAATGCTTTTAGATACATGCAGGTGAGGGAATTCCCGTTGCTCCCGGCACAGGAGATTCAAGACAGGGTGATTTTGGGAGTATGGGTCGGAGAGGGCAAGGTGTCGGCGATATACTAGGAGATGAAAGAAGAGGGGGAGGCGTTGGTAGAGGAGCTGAAGGGTAAATGGGAGGAGGCGCTGGGGGAGGAGATTGAGGAGGGGCTATGGGCTGATGCCCTAGGTAGGGTTAATTCCTCTTCCTTGTGTGCCAGGCTTAGCCTGATACAATTTAAGGTTGTTCACAGAGCGCATATGACGGGGGCGAGGCTGAGTAGGTTCTTTGGGGTGGAGGACAGATGTGGGAGGTGCTCAGGAAGCCCGGCGAACCATGTCCATATATTTTGGTCATGCCCGGCACTGGAGGGGTTCTGGAGAGGAGTGGCGGGAACAATATCTAAGGTGGTGAAAGTCCGGGTCAGGCCAAGCTGGGGGCTAGCAATATTTAGAGCAGTGGACGAGCCGGGAGTGCAGGAGGCGAAAGAGGACGGCATTCTGGCCTTTGCGTCCCTAGTAGCCCGGCGAAGGATCTTGCTAATGTGGAAGGAGGCGAAGCCCCCCAGCGTGGAGGCCTGGACAAATGCCATGGCTGGGTTTATCAAGCTAGAGAAGATAAAGTTTGCCTTGAGAGGGTCTGCGCAGGGGTTCTACAGACGGTGGCAACCGTTCCTGGACCATCTCGCGGAGCGTTAGATGAAGGTCGGTCAGAAGCAGCAGTAACCCGGGGGGGAAGAGGGGGGATGTCTTGCGAGAGGGGGGGGGGAGGGAGGGGGAAGGGAGGTATGTTTGGGGGTATTTGAGCAAGATAATACATGAAAGATCTGGAAAACTGGCATGTACGGGAGGAATCCAATGTACAAAGTTCTGTAACATATTGTTTTACCATGCTTATGTCTTGCTATGTGCGTTTTCTTTCTATTTGTTACGAGGGGGGGTATTTTGTGTGTAAGGGTGAAAAATTGTGTTAAAAAATTTAAATAAATATATATTTTTTAAAAATTTAAATTACGATCAGTCTCAAACCTATGCCGGGCCTACTGGGAGTCCGTTTTAATCCGCAAAGATCGGTCAGTTTTAATCATCAGGGACACCGGGGAAAACCCCGCCGATGGGGTTATATCCGAGGGGGCACCCCATATATGCTCACAGTGAGGCAGTGGGTGAGACGCTAACAGAAGAGGACCCTCTCGTAACTCCAGATCTCACCCTGAATGTGGCTGGCTCAAGGAAATATATTGAGGGGACGACACAAACTGGTTGGGCGGTAGTAGACGGTGAGTTGAGCACAGTACTTTCGGGAAGGTTAGACAGTTCCCTATCAGCACAAGTGGCGGAATTGGTCGCATTAACGAAAGCACTTACTTTAGCTGAGGGGAAAACAGTGAACATGTACACTAATAGTAGATATGCCTTCGGAATAGTACATGACTACCTGGGACAGGAGAGGATTTGTTACCTCTGGGGACACCGGATAAAACATCAGGACCAGATAGAGTCCTTGTTGGCAGCCGCGAGGTTACCAAAACAGGCTGCAGTAATAAAAGTTAAAACATGCTGCTGTGCAGAGGGACCTGGGTGTGCTGGTGCACGAGTCGCAAAAAGTTGGTGTGCAGGTGCAGCAGGTGATTAAGAAGGCTAATCGAGTTTTGTCTTTCATTGCTAGAGGGATGGAGTTCAAGACTAGGGAGGTTATGCTGCAATTGTATAAGGTGTTGGTGAGGCTGCATCTGGAGTATTGTATTCAGTTTTGGTCTCCTTACCTGAGAAAGGACATATTGGCACTGGAGGGAGTGCAGAGGAGATTCACTAGGTTGATCCCAGAGTTGAGGGGATTAGATTATGACGAGAGGTTGAGTAGACTGGGACTGTACTCATCGGAGTTTAGAAGGATGCGGGGGAATCTTATTGAGACATATAAAATTATGAAGGGAATAAATAGGATAGATGCGGGCAGGTTGTTTCCACTGGTCGGGGAAAGCAGAACTAGGAAACATAGCCTCAAAATAAGGGGAGGAAGATTTAGGACGGAGTGTAGGAGGAACTTCTTCACCCAAAGGGTTGTGAATCTCTGGAATTCCTTGCCCAGTGAAGCAGTTGAGGCTCCTTCTTTAAACATTTTAAAGAAAAATATAGATGCCTTTCTAAAGAATAAAGGGATTCGGGGATATGGTGTACGGGCCGGAGAGTGGAGCTGAGTCCACAAAGATCAGCCATGATCTCATTAAATGGCGGAGCAGGCTCGAGGGGCCAGATGGCCTACTCCAGTTCCTAGTTCTTATGTTCTTATGTTCTTAAAGCCCACCAGAAGGTAGAAACACCCCAACAGCGGGAAGAAGCAGCAGACACGGTGGCTCAGGCTGCCTTGGTCGACGGCGTCACTGTTATGAGTGCCCAGGTTGAAGAAATCAATATTGAAAAATTACACTCAGACACATCAAGGGAATAAAAGGAGGATTGGTGTGCGAAGTGGGGTCAACAGGATGAAAAGGGGATTTGGAGAAAAGACGGAAAAGTAATTGCCCCTGCTTGTATCTGACAGACCCTTCCCGCAGCGCATCATGGTTTGGACCATGTAGAGAGGGAGGCTTTGGTACACATAATTGGTAAAGACTGGTGGTGTCCCGGCATGGGATGAGATATAGCCAAACACTGCCAGCGATGCATCCCATGTGCACAGCATAATCCCGGACGCCCCGTTAAAATCAGGATCGCACATCAGCCGAGACCTCGGGCCCTTGGGAAAACCTGCAAATTGACTTTACCAGACCACTGCCCCAAAGCAGAGGGAAGCGATATTGTCTCATCACCATTGACCAATTTACGCGCTGGGTTGAGGCGTTCCCAACATGCAACTGCACAGCAAATACGGTTGCACGAATAATGGCAGCGGAAATTATCCCGCGCTGGGGGGTGCCCTTACAGATTGACTCAGACAAAGGGACTCATTTCACTGGACTTGTTACAAAGAAAATATGTGCATGGATGGGCATCAACAGAAATTCCACATACCATATCACCCACAAAGCTCTGGGATGGTTGAACGTATGAATAGAACACTCAAAGCTGCCCTAGCGAAAGCCCCAGGAGAGAAACATCAGCAGTACGTTGACGTTTTACCCACTGTCCTGATGAATTACGGGCAAGCCCTAACCGGACGACCAGCTTGTCTCCCTATGAACTGATGCCAATATCGAGGCGCAAAGATTTTGGGGACTTACTCGGTTCACTGGGTGGTATATCCCCGCGCTTTGATGAAAATTGGGGCCTTGTTCCTGGCAAAGAGGACCCCCACCTTACACTAACCAGTATCGCTGCCCCTCCGAACTCTACAACTTGCCACTGTCATTTTCAAGGAGATGCCCGTTTCTAGGCAACGGGTACAATGACACGGCGCAGGTGCGCATGTGCGATCAAAAACTCTGCCACTCCCACGGAATGTAAATGGAACCCACTGGGTCTGCGGACTCAAAGTGTATCCATGGATCCCGGGCCGCCCACAGAAGTGGTCAGCCATTAACAGTCCTAAATGGAGAGCGTGCTGCTTTTTAGCTTATGTCGTTCCGCACATTAGAAAGGCGACTACTCTGAACCAGCCCCCGGCCCTTCGGTCCCGTCGTGGCATTGCCAAGGCACAACGGTTTTGGATGATGGCCTTTCCACCATATGGTAACCCAAAATCAGCAAGGCAGCTAATAACCATGGCCTCCGCACTCGAGAGACTGGCATTAGCTCTCAGTGAGGGCAGCCGAGCGCTTCAGGCCATATCAGCAGAATTAGTGGCAGAGCGAACTATTGCCTGACAGAATCATTTGGCATTAGACTTTATTCTGGCGGAGAAGGGGGGCCCATGTGCCATTGTAGGAAGAGAGTGTTGCACTTACATTCCCGACTCCTCTGAAAACATCACTGATTTGGCAGCCCACATTCGCAAGGAGGCCTCAAAGATTCAGGCAATTGGGGCGGAATTTCACGACTACAACTCAGGTGCGGGTGGCTGGTTCGACTGGCTATTTGGGGGCTCTTAGCGATCATACCTGGTGTACGGGGTGACCTTAATTTCTGCCCTTTTGCTAACATGCTGTCTGATAACTGTATGCTTAAACTCCTGCTGCAAAGTCATGGCAGCACAGCTCGTGCCTGTGGCTAGTACTGATGTTGAGACACTACCTGACATTACGGCTGAAGAAAAGGTACATCATTACTATTTGTGAGGGGTGACCTTTGAGTCACGTGTGCGGTGTACATACGGAACATCTGGGAGGTTACATACCCCAAAGGCCGTATATCTTTACGACACACCCTGCACCCCTCATTTCGTTTCATTTTGGTCAGTTGGAGTTCTGTAATCATCTTCCATGACCAACAGGGGGGAGTGTTGGTGGGAAAATTCTGTCTCTCACGGTGTATTAATTTCTGTTCTCACATTATATGGCTGTGGGATATGTTGGTGTGAATAACCTGCTGTTTGCATTATAGCTAATTGTAGCAAATTCTAGCTAACTTCATAGCCGATGTACTTTCTGTGTTTGGCACTAAAGACTGTGAGCAAAACTTATCGCCAGCTGCTGATCCAAAGACAATGAACTATTCACAAAGTGTGCTCAAGGTCTAAATGCCTTAAGATAACTCTGTTTTGCCCAGCCAGCTACAAGCTGGCAACTTCTCGACAACAGGAAGAGGCAATAGGTTACAACCTGATAACCATTTATGGCATGGACTGAGAGAATGGAGGACTAATAGGTCTAATTAGTTGCAAGTAATGATTGTGACACGAATAAAGGTTATTGGCTGTATGTAAATGAGGTTATGAACTGATATCGCTTCTGTATCTATATATTAACCCATGCGAGCCTTAGCTCAAGCGGGATAAGGTGCTGTCAGGGGCAGCGGAGCTCCCAGATCTTGTACCCCAGGATTCTGACATAACAAATTGCTTTTTGTTACGTATACTCAGGCCTTCGTATACTTATGTGTACTCAGTGCAGCACGGTAGCATTGTGGATAGCACAATTGCTTCACAGCTCCAGGGTCCCAGGTTCGATTCCCGGCTTGGGTCTCTGTCTGTGCGGAGTCTGCACATCCTCCCCGTGTCTGCGTGGGTTTCCTCCGGGTGCTCCGGTTTCCTCCCACAGTCCAAAGACGTGCAGGTTAGGTGGGTTGGCCATGTTAAATTGCCCTTAGTGTCCAAAATTGCCCTTAGTGTTGGGTGGGGTTTACTGGGTTATGGGAAGAGGGTGGAGGTGTGGACCTTAGGTGGGGTGCTCTTTCTGAGAGCCGGTGCAGACTTGATGGGCCGAATGGCCTCCTTCTGCACTGTAAATTCTATGATTCTTCGGGTGAATATTTTCACCTCTAACAGTAATCCCTTTTGAGTTCCTCGATGTTCTCTGGGGTCAACAGTTTCACATTCAGCTGCCATGTCCCCCTGCCTCTGATTTTCCTGTAGGTGTTAGTTGGCCAGTAGGAGGCAGTGGTCAGAGAAGAACCACCGGCCTGACGTTGGTGGACCCGACCGTGAATGCATGGGACACAAGTCTATCCTGGAGCGGGTAGATCAATCTGGCCGTGACCATGTGTATATACGTTGCGCTCCGTCTGCAGGGTTGTTGAAGACGTTGTGCAGTTTGGCATTTTTTGTTTTCCTGTCGGTCCTGGCGACCGTCCAGCCCCATCAATGATGGAGGTGAAGTCACCGCCCAGAATGACCGGCATGGAAGTGGCCAACAGCAGTGGGAGTTGCTGAAGGACTGCCAGCCGCTCACTCTTTACGTCAGGGGCGGACACATTAATGAGTCTGAGAGGGGCGTTTGTGTATTTGACGTCAATTACGAGGAGGCATCCACCCACTGCCTCCTTAACTTGGGCAATGGTGAAGTTGCCTCCCTGCAGCAGAATATCCAGGCCGGAGGAACAACAATCGCTTCCTCCTGACCACATGGGACCAGCAGCTCGACCAGCTCCTGTAGTTACTGAGGTGCGGAAAGCCACACTCCTGCAGCAACAGCAGGTCGGCTTTCACATTGGGCAGGTAACTAAGGGCAGCTCCACATCTCAAGGTGTCTTTGATGCTTTGCATAGATGCAAGACCCGTTTTCCAAACGTAGATTCACCAGTCACAGAGTCAAGCTGTTGGATGTGTCTCTGCAGACCGGTGACGCTGACAAACTTTGCGGATAGCAGGGCTGAGAAAACCGCCCTGGTCACATCCCGAATCCACATTCAGCAGTGAAATGGATTGCCGATTTCTAATGTCTTCCCATTCGCCCCTCAGCTTGTGAAGGGTGATGATGCCTTTCCTGGTGGATTCTGACATGCTGCTGTCCAGAAGCAACCTCTCGTCCACTTCCAGCAGGTCTGGGGCCATCCAGTGGAATACAAGTCAGTCCTGTCTCTCCGCCGCTGGTTCGTGAGTTCTGTAGGAAAGTAAGAACTCTTACAACACCAGGTTCAACAAGTTTGTTTCAAACACTTGCTCTTGGAGCACTGCTCCTTCCTCAGGGGAGCTGTGGGCTTACTATAGAAAAGACAGAGGGAAAAGAGGAGCAACGATTGCAGACAGCAGAAGCGAATCCACCTGCAGACAGACAACAATGAATAAAAACAACTCGATCCTGCAGGCGCAGAAAGGCTTTTCTGATATTGAACTGAGAAGTAGGGAGAGGGAAGAGGAGACCAGCAGATGGCATCCCCGCAAAGGGAGCCCCAACCCCCTCCCCAGCACAAAAATTTTTTTTCTCTTGGCTCCACCCAAGAAGTAAACTGCCTTAAGCAGCCAACCAAGTAAGTAAGTAACAACAAACCTTCCCTCTCACACCTACCAGAGAGGAAACATAGTAACAAGAGAGTGACTGCACACTGACCAGTCAGTTCAAATCAACCTTTTAATTTCTTTAGGTTTCGACAATGTAGCTGCGTGCCGTCACCTGGCCATCCAATGGGTTAATGTTTCATCTATTGAGATATATCGGCAGATGATTTAAAGTCATTTGCATATTTGTGCCCATTCACCAATTAAACTTAAAAATGTCATCTCCGATTTAGCCGCTGATTGGCTGCGGACATGTCAATCACACATCAGTCCCGCCCTTTCCTATTTCCTATTGGTCCATTGTACCGCCACTCCCAGGGGGCGGGTCTGCTCCTTGTGTGAGTCTCTCACTCCAAATCCAGGAGGATTCGCTTTTCTCTTCCACTCAGTCCCCCCCCCCCCCCCGGGTTTTCAGAGGGCTGATAAATCCAGTGCACAATCTGTGGGCTTTGGGGGGTTGTGTCCATGAGTTTGGAGTTTTCTGCTCCGCCTCCCACGTCACAACCTCACATCTCAGGTCTCTCCGACAATCTCCCTCAATGCCAGCAAAACTAAAGAACTGCTCATTGACCTCAGGAAGCAAAGTACTGTACACACCCCTGGCATCATCAATGTGGCCGACATGGAGATGGTTCGCAGTTTCAAATTCCGAGGGATACAACATCAGCCCTGGGTCGTCGACTTTTTTTTTATTCAAAAAAATATACTTTATTCATAAAATTTATCATAAACATTACAGAACATTTCAAATTTTCTTGACTGTACATTTCCATCAGAGTTACACATTGCCTTGACTTTCTTCCATTCAATTTTGATAACCTTACACACATATTACTCTTTACGTTTCAATTCCTACTTAAACATTTACATTGTCATGTTTCTTTTATACATTGGAGTGTTAATGACCCAGACCGAGGGGGGTTTACACTGTTACCCGCCCCTCGGTGTACATTTGCTGGAAAGACCTTACACAGTGGTCTTCCCCCATTGCGCCTTGTCGGCAGCTGCCCCAAGCTTGAGTGCGTCCCTCAGCACGTAGTCCTGGACCTTGGAATGTGCCAGTCTGCAACACTCGGTCGAGGACAATTCTTTGCACTGGAAGATCAGCAAGTTTCGGGCAGACCAAAGAGCATCTTTCACCGAGTTGATGACCTTCCAGCAACAGTTGATATTTGTCTCAATGTGTGTCCCTGGAAACAGTCCGTAGAGCACAGAGTCCTGTGTCACAGATCTGTTCGGGATAAACCTTGACAAGCACCACTGCATCTCTCTCCAGACCTTCTTTGCAAAGGCACATTCCACAAGGAGGTGTGTGACCGTCTCATTTCCCCCACAGCCACTCCGAGGGCAGCGTGCATTGGCGCAGAGCCTTCGGGTGTGCATGAAGAATCTGACAGGGAGGGCCCTTCTCACCACCAGCCAAGCTAGGTCTTGGTGCTTGTTTGAAAGTTCTGGTGATGAGGCGTTCTGCCAGATGACTCTGACAGTCTGCTCAGGGAACCATCCAACGTCCTCCACGGTCTCCTTTTCCCTGAGGGCCTAGAGGACATTACGTGCTGACCACTGCTTCATTGCCTTGTGGTCAAAGGTGTTTTTCTTCAAAAACTTTTCCACGAAGGACAGGTGGTACGGTACGGTCCAACTACTTGGAGCGTTCCGCGGCAATGAGGCCAGGCCCATCCTTCGCAACACCGGGGACAGGTAGAACCTCAGTATGTGGTGACACTTGGTGTTTGCATACCGGGGGTCCACACCCAGCTTGATGCAGCTGGACACAAAGGTGGCCAACAGGTTGAGGGAGGCGTTGGGTACGTTCCGCCCTCCCTTCTCCAGAGGTTTGTACATGGTGTCCCTTCGGACACGGTCCATCTTGGATCTCCAGATGAATTTGAAGATGGCCCGGGTGACTGCTGTGGCGTAGGGTCGGGTTATGGGCCAGACCTTCGCCACGTGCAGTAGCACCGAGAGTACCTCACACCTGATGACCAGGGTTTTGCCTGCAATGGAGAGGGAGCATTGCTCCCACCAGCCCAGTTTCTGTCTTACCTTGGCGATGCGCTCCTCCCAGTTTTTGGTGCACGCCCCAGCAGCTCCGAACCATATCCCCAGCACCTTCAGGTAATCTGACCTGACAGTGAAGGGGACAAAGATCTGGTCGGCCCAGTTCCCAAAGAACATGGCCTCGCTCTTGCCACGGTTTACCTTGGCTCCCGAGGCCAGTTCAAACTGGTTGCAGGTGGTCAAGAGACTGCGTACAGACGCGGGTCCAAGCAGAAGACGGCGATGTCGTCCATGTACAGGGAGGCCTTGACTTGCACGCCTCCGCTGCCTGGGATCGTCATTCCTCTTATACCCGGATCCTTCCTGATGGACTCGGCAAAATGTTCTATGCAGCACACAAACAGGGCCGAGGAGAGAGGGCAGCCCTGCCTGACTCCGGATTTGATCTGGAACTTTTCTGATTCCCACCCATTGATTGAGACTGCGCTATAGATGTTTGTGTAGAGCAGTTTGATCCAATTGCGAATTCCCTCCCCAAACCCCATTTTGGAGAGCACATCCATCATGTAGGTGTGCGATATTCTGTCAAAAGCCTTCTCCTGGTCAAGGCTGATGAGGCAGGTGTCCACCTTCCTGTCCTGTACGTAGGCGATCGTATCCCTGAGTAGCGCGAGGCTATCTGAGATCTTCCTGCCGGGTACAGCACAGGTCTGGTCAGGGTGGATCACCGACTCCAGAGCAGACTTGACCCGATTGGCGATGACCTTGGCTAGAATTTTGTGATCCACATTCAACAGTGAAATGGGTCCCCAATTTCGAATTTCTTCCCTTTCCCCCTTCTGCTTGTAGATGAGGGTGATGAAGCCTTTCCTCATGGACTCTGACATGCTGCCTTCCAGAAGCATACTCTCGTACACTTCCAGCAGGTCTCGGCCCGTTTTCCAAACGTAGATTCACCAGTCACAGAGTCAAGCTGTTGGATGTGTCTCTGCAGACCGGTGACGCTGACAAACTTTGCGGATAGCAGGGCTGAGAAAACCGCCCTGGTCACATCCTGAATCCACATTCAGCAGTGAAATGGATTGCCGATTTCTAATGTCTTCCCATTCGCCTCTCAGCTTGTGAAGGGTGATGATGCCTTTCCTGGTGGATTCTGACATGCTGCTGTCCAGAAGCAACCTCTCGTCCACTTCCAGCAGGTCTGGGGCCATCCAGTCGAATACAAGTCAGTCCTGTCTCTCCGCCGCTGGTTCATGTGTTCTGTAGGAAAGTAAGAAGTCTTACAACAGACATCTACAGATGTTGAAAGATGCCCTCGTACAAACGGGATATGGCGCTCGACTCATCGATCGACAGTTCCAACGAGCCACAGCGAAAAACCGGACCGACCTCCTCAGAAGACAAACATGGGACACAACCGACAGAATACCCTTCGTCGTCCAGTACTTCCCCGGAGCGGAGAAACTACGTCATCTTCTTCACAGCCTTCAACACGTCATCGATGACGATGAACATCTTGCCAAGGTCATCCCCACACCCCCACTACTTGCCTTCAAACAACCGCGCAACCTGAAAGAAACCATTGTTTGCAGCAAACTACCCAGCCTTCAGAACAGTGACCACGACACCACACAACCCTGCCATGGCAATCTCTGCAAGATGTGCCAGATCATCGACATGGATACCACTATTACACGTGAGAACACCACCCACCAGGTACGCGGTACATACTCGTGCGACTCGGCCAACGTTGTCTACCTCATACGCTGCAGGAAAGGATGTCCCGAAGCGTGGTACATTGGCGAGACCATGCAGACGCTGTGACAACGGATGAACGGACATCGCGCAACAATCACCAGGCAGGAATGTTCCCTTCCAGTCGGGGAACACTTCAGCAGTCAAGGGCATTCAGCCTCTGATCTCTGGGTAAGCGTTCTCCAAGGCGGCCTTCAGGACCCGCGACAACGCAGCATTGCCGAGCAGAAGCTTATAGCCAAGTTCCGCACACATGAGTGCGGCCTCAACTGGGACCTGGGATTCATTTTTTTTTTTATTCAAAAAAATATACTTTATTCATAAAATCTATCATAAGCATTACAGGAACATTTCAAATTGTCTTGACTGTACATTTCCGTCAGAGTTACACATTGCCTTGACTTTCTTCCATTCAATTTTGATATTATTATTCACATATCGCTCTTTACGTTACAACTCCTTCTTAAATATTTACATTGTCATGTTTGTTTTATACATTGGAGTGTTGGTGGCCCAGACCGAGGGGGGTTTACACTGTTACCCGCCCCTCTGTATACATTTGCTGGAAAGACCTTACACAGTGGTCTTTCCCCATTGCGCCTTGGCGGCAGCTGCCCCAAGCTTGAGTGCGGCCCTCAGCACGTAGTCCTGGACCTTGGAATGTGCCAGTCTGCAACACTCGGTCGAGGGCAATTCGTTGCACTGGAAGATCAGCAAGTTTCGGGCAGACCAAAGAGCGTCTTTCACCGAGTTGATGACCTTCCAGCAGCAGTTGATATTTGTCTCGGTGTGTGTCCCTGGAAACAGTCCGTAGAGCACAGAGTCCTGTGTCACAGAGCTGCTCGGGATGAACCTTGACAAATACCACTGCATCTCTCTCCAGACCTTCTTTGCAAAGGCACATTCCACAAGGAGGTGTGTGGCCGTCTCATTTCCCCCACAGCCACTCCGAGGGCAGCGTGCATTGGCGCAGAGCCTTCGGGTGTGCATGAAGAATCTGACAGGGAGGGCCCTTCTCACCACCAGCCAAGCTAGGTCTTGGTGCTTGTTTGAAAGTTCTGGTGATGAGGCGTTCTGCCAGATGACTCTGGCAGTCTGCTCAGGGAACCATCCAACGTCCTCCACGGTCTCCTTTTCCCTGAGGGCCTCGAGGACATTACGTGCTGACCACTGCTTCATTGCCTTGTGGTCAAAGGTGTTTTTCTTCAAAAACTTTTCCACGAAGGACAGGTGGTACGGTACGGTCCAACTACTTGGAGCGTTCCGCGGCAATGAGGCCAGGCCCATCCTTCGTAACACCGGGGACAGGTAGAACCTCAGTATGTAGTGACACTTGGTGTTTGCATACCGGGGGTCCACGCACAGCTTGATGCAGCTGGACACCAAGGTGGCCAACAGGATGAGGGAGGCGTTGGGTACGTTCCGCCCTCCCTTCTCCAGAGGTTTGTACATGGTGTCCCTTCGGACACGGTCCATCTTGGATCTCCAGATGAATTTGAAGATGGCCCGGGTGACTGCTGCGGCATAGGGTCAGGTTATGGGCAAGACCTTCGCCACGTGCAGTAGCACCGAGAGTACCTCACACCTGATGACCAGGGTTTTGCCCGCAATGGAGAGGGAGCGTTGCTCCCACCAGCCCAGTTGCTGCCTTGCCTTTGCTATGCGCTCCTCCCAGGTTTTGGTGCACGCCCCAGCAGCTCCGAACCATATCCCCAGCACCTTCAGGTAATCTGACCTGACAGTGAAGGGGACAAAGGACCGGTCGGCCCAGTTCCCAAAGAACATGGCCTCGCTCTTGCCACGGTTTACCTTGGCTCCCGAGGCCAGTTCAAACTGGTCGCAGGTGGTCAAGAACCTGCGTACAGACGCACGATCCGAGCAGAAGACGGCAACGTCGTCCATGTACAGGAAGGCCTTGACTTGCACGCCTCCATTGCCTGGGATCGTCACTCCTCTTATACCCGGATCCTTCCTGATGGACTCGGCAAAAGGTTCTATGCAGCACACAAACAGGGCCGAGGAGGGAGGGCAGCCCTGCCTGACTCCGGATTTGATCTGGAACTTTTCTGATTCCCACCCATTGATTGAGACTGCGCTATAGATGTTTGTGTAGAGCAGTTTGATCCAATTGCAAATTCCCTCCCCAAACCCCATTTTGGAGAGCACATCCATCATGTAGGTGTGCGATATTCTGTCAAAAGCCTTCTCCTGGTCAAGGCTGATGAGGCAGGTGCCCACCCTCCTGTCCTGCACGTAGGCGATCGTAGCCCTGAGTAGCGCGAGGCTATCAGAGATCTTCCTGCCGGGTACAGCACAGGTCTGGTCAGGGTGGATCACCGACTCCAGAGCAGACTTGACCCGATTGGCGATGACCTTGGCTAGAATTTTGTGATCCACATTCAACAGTGAAATGGGTCGCCAATTTCGAATTTCTTCCCTTTCCCCCTTCTGCTTGTAGATGAGGGTGATGATGCCTTTCCTCATGGACTCTGACATGCTGCCTTCCAGAAGCATACTCTCGTACACTTCCAGCAGGTCTGGGCCCATCCAGTCCCACAGAGCCGAATACAACTCAACCGGTAAGCCGTCGCTTCCGGGAGCTTTACTCGTCTCGAAGGACTTGACGGCCTTTGTCAGCTCATCCAGAGTTAGTGGTTTGTCCAGGTTTTCCAGCTCGCTGTCGCCTATGACCTCCGTGATAGTTGACAGGACGGTCTGGGAAACAGTGCTATCTGTTGGCTTCAGGTCATACAGTCCGGCATAAAAGGATTGGCTGATCCTCAGGATGTCAGACTGCGATGACTTTACAGAGCCATCTTCTTCCTTCAGGCTGCTGATCACAGAGGTCTCTCTGTGCAACTTTTGGAAGAAGAAGCGTGAGCACTTTTCGTCCTGCTCCACGGAGCGGACTCTGGAACGGAAGATAACCTTGGAAGCCTCCGAGGTGTAGAGCGAGGCTTGCTGGCTCTTCACCTCTTGGAGATCCTCCTTGACATCCACCCCCACCGACTGCAGCTGGAGCAAATTCTGCATACTTTTCTGGAGCCTGGACATGACCCCTCGTCTCTCTCTCACCTTTTGAACGCCCTTGAGGATGAAATACCTCTTGCTATTCCCCTTGATTGCTTCCCACCAGAGATGTGGGGCCTCAAAGAGGGGTTTCACGGTTCTCCAACCCTTGTAATCCCTCCTGAGTTCCTCGAGGTTCTCAGGGGTCAGCAGTTTTACATTTAGCTTCCATGTCCCCCTGCCTACCCCCTGGTCTTCCTGCAGGTGGCAGTCGGCCAGTAGGAGGCAGTGGTCAGAGAAGAACACCGGCCTTACGTCGGTGGACCTGACCGTGAAAGCTCGGGACACAAAGAAGAAGTCTATCCTGGAGCGGACGGACCCGTCTGGCCGTGACCATGTGTATCTACGCTGCGCTCCGTCTGCAGGGTTGCTGCAGACGTCGAGCAGCTTGGCGTCTTTTACTGTTTCCATCAGGAGTCTGGACGTAGCGTCTAGTTTGCTGTCGGCTCTGCTGGATCGTCCAGCCGCATCGATGATGCAGTTGAAGTCACCGCCCAGGATGACCGGCTTGGAGGTGGCCAACAGCAGTGGGAGTTGCTGAAGGACTGCCAGCCGCTCACTCTTTACAGCCGGGGCGTACACGTTACTGAGTCTGAGAGGGGTGTTTTTGTATTTGACGTCTGCTACGAGGAGGCGCCCGCCCACCACCTCCTTAACGTCGGAGATGGTGAAGTTGCCTCCCCGCAGCAGAATACCCAGGCCGGAGGAGCGGCAGTCGTTTCCTCCTGACCAGATGGATGGCCCGTGGGACCACCAGCTCGACCAGCGTCTGTAGTTGCTGAGGTGCGGAATTCCGCACTCCTGCAGGAACAGTAGGTCGGCTTTCACATTTGCTCAATAGTTGAGTGTGGCTACACACCGCGAAGTATCTTTGATGCTTCGCACATTTATGGATGCAATTTTAAAACCCATTGTAAAAAGGTAGATTTACCAGTCTCAGAGTCCAGAGTTTATGCAGTTGGGTGTTCCAGCTGTTGGATGTTCCCCAGCATGCCGGTGGTGCTTGCAAACTTTAGCACAGTTGCAGGGCTGAGAAAACTGTTCTGGTCCGCACTGGGCCCGTGAACTCGACGGGGATGCATTGGGGGGGGCGGGGGGGGGGGTGTAGCCCTGGCGTTCGTTGTGGCAGTCAGTGGGTGTTGGGGTTGCAGGCCGGTCTTCGCCTGGGTTGTTGCTGCTTGTTACTTTCGGGGGTTGGTCTGTGACCTTGTTTTCGATGTCCGGCGTTTGGTGGCCGTTGGTCATATTGCTGTTCCCATGAGCCAGAGGTTGATTGTCTCGGCGGGTTTTATTTTCTTCCCGGTCTGTGGTCTGGGGGGGTCTGTGCTTCCCGTTCCACGTTGGTGCTTTGCCTCTTTATTTGAGACCGATTCTTGTCTTGTTTTCCCTCATCGGAGGCGGTGTTGGCGCTAAGTCCGCTGGCTGGAAGGTGGCGCTTTTTGCCGCTCCCCATCTTCAGTTTGTTTTTTTGTTTTCTCTTTCGTTTGTCCCTGTTCACCGTTTCCCAGGGCTCTTGTTTCTTGGTTCCATCCTCTTCCATTGAGTCTTCCTCGTCAGATGAGGTTGGGGTTGAGTTGTCAGGGTGAGCTGGGGCCTCCACTTTTTGTTGAGGGCCCTTCTGTTGCTTTTCCGCATTCTGTGCTGTGGTGTCTTTGTCGATGGAGGGCGCATGAACCTCCTCTGTGGTCACCTTTTTGACTCCGCCGCTGATGATTTGTGCGTACGTTGCCCCGCGTTTCGGGCAGGCCCTGTAAAGATGGCCGGCCTCCCCACACAGGTTGCAGCACTTGTCTTCCTTGCAGTCCTTAGTCAGGAGGTAAGTTTCTCCTTTAAAAACACTTACCTTCACAGGAGCAGGCCTTGGGATTTCTGTTCGTCTTTTCTGTTTTATTTTTTAGTTTTTTTAATATAAGGCGGGAACCGGAAGTTCGACTTCTGGGAAGCCCCCCCCCCCCCCCCCCCACCACCACCCCCACCCCCCAACCGATAAATTCTGGTGGAGATGAAACCCGAGACACTGCACGTGTAGTGTCTCCCACCCGCCCTCCTCCTCTAACCTAATAATAAGACCCATTGGTGTGAGGTAAGTGCCATATTATATTATTATTATTAGCATTATTATATTATATTATTAGCATTGCGCAGGTCAAGGAGACACAGCCTGAGTGAGAGAGATACAGACAGTGAGAATTTGGTAGTTTGGTGCAGTGAGGTAACCAGGAAAGGTAAGTGGTTCATCTAATTGTGCTGTTTTTCAGTTAAAAGTGCAGTGTAGATTAGTGTCTGATTGGCTGAATCTGCCCCCACCATAAACTTAAATTAAACTAATTAATTAATTAGTGATGGCTGGTCAGGTGATGTGCTTGAGCTGCTTGATGTGGGAGCTGGCAGATCCCATTGCGAGCTGCAGCGACCACATCTACAGTAAGTGTTGGCTGCTCGAAGAGCTCCGGCTCAGAGTTGATGAGCTGGAGTCTGAGCTTCAAACACTGAGGCACATCCGGGAGGGGGAGACTTACCTGGACACTGTGTTTCAGGAGGCAGTCACACCTGTCAGAGTAAGTAGTTTAAATCCTGCCAGTGGCCAGGGACAGCAGGGTGTGACTGCAAGTCAGGCAGGTAAAGGGAACCAGCAGTCAGGAACTCAGGAGCCTCAGCCCTTGACCCTGTCCAAAGGTATGAGGCACTTGCTCCCTGTGTGGATGGCGAACAGGGCTGCAGGAAGGATGAGTCAGCTGACCAAGGCACCATGGTTCAGCAGGCCATTCAAGGGGAGGGAGTAAATAGGCAAGTTGTAGTTGTAGGGGATTCTATTATCAGGGGGATAGATAGTATCCTTTGTGAGCAGGATAAAGAGTCCCGCATGGTATGTTGCCTGCCCGGTGCTAGGGTGCGGGACATCTCTGACCGGCTTGAAAGGATACTGGAGAGCGAGGGGTAGGATCCAGTTGTTGTGGTCCATGTCGGTACCAACAACATAGGAAAGTCTAGAAAAGAGGACCTGTTTAGAGATTATAAAGAGCTAGGATTCAAATTAAAAAACAGGTCCTCAAGGGTCATAATCTCCGGATTACTGCCCGAGCCACATGCAAATTGGCATAGGGAGGCAAGAATAAGGGAAGTTAACATGTGGCTGAAAGAGTGGTGTGGGAATGAGGGGTTCCTTTTCATGGGACACTGGCATCAGTTTTGGGACAGGGATGGACCTATACCGTTGGGATGGTCTCCACCTGAACCGAGCTGGGACCAGTGTTCTGGCGAAGAGAGTAAATAGGGTGGTCAATAGGACTATAAACTAAAGATTGGGGGGGAAGGGAAAGTCAGGGAACCAAGAGGTGAAGTAATCAGTGGGAAGCGTAGCTGCGTAGGAATACAAAAAAGCACGAACAGACAAAACTCAAGAGTGGTTACGATTGTCCCCATCCCACAAAATATGACACAGTGTATGGAAAGGCTCAGTAAACCAAGGTCCACCACACTAAGAAAACAAAAAGGGACGGTCAATAGAGAATTAAAGGTGCTATATTTAAATGCGCGCAGTGTACGGAACAAGGTAGATGAGCTTGTGGCCCAGATTGTGACTGGCAGGTATGATGTGGTAGGCATCACAGAGACATGGTTGCAGGGGGTTCAGGACTGGCATTTAAACATCCAGGGATTCACAACCTATCGAAAAGACAGAGAGGTGGGCAGAGGGGGCGGGGTTGCCTTGTTAATTAGGAATGAAATTAAATCAATAGCTTTAAATGACATG
Source organism: Scyliorhinus torazame (assembly GCF_047496885.1). NCBI lineage: Eukaryota > Metazoa > Chordata > Chondrichthyes > Carcharhiniformes > Scyliorhinidae > Scyliorhinus > Scyliorhinus torazame. Next base: position 13,217,780 of record NC_092735.1, on the reverse strand, counting down.
GGGTCGGATGATGTGGAGTCTGTGTGGGTAGAGTTGAGGAACCACAAAGGCAAAAAAAACATAATGGGAGTTATGTACAGGCCTCCTAACAGTGGTCAGGACCAGGGGTACAAAATGCATGTAAAATGCACCACAAAATAGAAAGTGCATGTCAGAAGGGCAAGGTCACAGTGATCATGGGGGACTTCAATATGCAGGTGGACTGGGATTCATGTCGCATTACATTCATCCCCCACCATCTGGCCTGCAAAATCCTACCAACTGTCCTGGCTTGACACAATTCACACCTCTTTAACCTGGGGTTACCCCATCTCTGGATCTGTAAAGATTTAATCACCTGCTAATGGTCGCATTCCAAGCATTGTTTGGCATCTTTGAATTTGTCTATATATGTGTTTCTGGAACATACCTCTTCATTCACCTGAGGAAGGAGCAGCGCTCCGAAAGCTAGTGACATCGAAACAAACCTGTTGGACTTTAACCTGGTGTTGTAAGACTTCTTACTGCCAACACCAGGGGCGTCATTCTCCGACCTCCCGCCGGGTCGGAGAATGGCCGTTGGCCGCCGTGAATCCCGCCCCCGCCGAAGTCTCCAGTACCGGAGATTGGGCGGGGGCCGGGAATCGGGCCGAGCCGGTTGGCGGGACCCCCCGTTCAATTCTCCGGCCCGGATGGGCCGAAGTCCCGCCCAGAAATTGCCTGTCCCGCCGGCGTAAATCAAAGCTGGTATTTTCCGGCGGGACCAGGCGGTGTGGGCGGGCTCCTGGGGGGGGGGGGGACCTGACGCCGGGGGGTGCCCCCACGGTGGCCTGGCCCGCGATCGGGGCCCACCGATCCGCGGGCGGGCCTGTGCCGTGGGGGCACTCTTTCCTTCCGCCTCCGCTACGGCCTCCACCATGGCGGAGGCGGAAGAGACTCTCCCCACTGCGCATGCGCGGGAAACTGTCAGCGGCCGCTGACGCTCCCGCGCATGCGCCGCATTTCCACGCCAGCTGGCGGGGCAACAAACACCATTTCCGCCAGCTGGCGGGGCGGAAATCCCTCCGGCGTCGGCCTAGCCCCTCAATGTTGGGGCTGGGCCGCCAAAGATGCGGAGCATTCCGCACCTTTGGGCCGGCGCGATGCCCGTCTGATTGGCGCCAGTCGGCAGACATCGCGCCGTTGGGGGAGAATTTCGCCCCAGGTTCAACAGGCTTGTTTCAAACACTCGCTTTTGGAGCACTGCTCCTTCCTCAGGGGAGCTGTGGGCTTACTATAGAAAAGACGAAGGGAAAAGAGAAGCAACGATTGCAGACAGCAGAAGCGAATCCACCTGCAGAGAGACAACAATGAATAAAAACAACTCGATCCTGCAGGCGCAGAATGGCTTTTCAGATATTGAACCGAGAAGTAGGGAGAGGGAAGAGGAGACCAGCAGATGGCATCCCCGCAAAGGGAGCCCCAACCCCCTCCCCAGCACAAAAATTTTTTTTCCCGAAGGAACTATAAGAATGAACAACGAACCATCCCTCTCACACCTACCAGAGAGTAAACATAGTAACAAGAGAGTGACTGCAACTGACCAGTTCGTTCAAATCAACCTTTTAATTTCTTTCGCTTTCGACAATATAGCTGCGTGCCGTCACCTGGCCATCCAATGGGTTAATGTTTCTTCTATTGAGATTTATCGGCAGATGATTTAAAGATATTTACATATTTGTGCCCATTCGCCAAATAAACTAAAATGTCATCTCCGATTTAGCCGCTGATTGGCGGAGGAAATGTCAATCATACATCGGTCCCGCCCTTTCCAATTTCCTATTGGTCCATTGTACCGCCACTCCCAGGGGGCGGGTCTGCTCCTTGTGTGAGTCTCTCACTCTAAATCCAGGAGGATTCGCTTTTCTCTTCCACACTCAGTCCCCCCCCCCCGCCGCCCCCTCCCCACCCCCCCCCCCCCCCGGCCCCCCACCAACCCCACGGTCCACTAAATTTGCCTGGAAGAAATCAATGAACAGTTTCTGCCTCCGGGTGAGCCCCCCCCCCCCTCCGACCCCCAAAACGCAAACTTTCTTTTTTTATAAATTTAGAGTGCCAATTCATTTTTTCCACATAAGGGGCAATTTAATAATAATAATAGCTTATTGTCACAAGTAGGCTTCATTGAAGTTACTGTGAAAAGCTCCTAGTCGCCACATTCCAGCACCTGTTCGGGGAGGCTGGAATGGGAATTGAACCCACGCTGCTGATTTGTTCTGCTTTACAAGCCAGCTGTCTTAGCCCGCTGTGCTAAACCAGCCCCAATTTAGTGTGGCCAATCCACCTACCCTACACAGCTTTGGACTGTGGGGGCAAAACCCACAGAGACACGGGGAGAATGTGCAAACTCCACACAGACAGTGACCCAGAGCCGGGTTTGAACCTGGGACCTCGGCGCCGTGAGGCAGCAGTGCTCACCACTGTGCCACACCGTGCCGCCCAAACCCACAAGGTGAACTTGACCTTCTCCAAATGCAGGAATTCTGCCAGGTCACTCCGAGCCCGGAGCACACACCGCCCACGCCTATCTCCCAGCCCTGTAAAGGACCGGCTCATCCTGGGAACCATCATGTGGGCCCGATGCACCACTTTAAACTGGATGAGGTGTAACCTCGAACACAACGAGAACACGTTCGCCCTCCGCAGGGCTTCCTTCCATGTCCCGGCCCCCACCTCCCCACGCTACCAGTTACGCTTAATCCCCTCCACTGCAGTGCCCTCCCTCCCTGTCAGCTCACTGTCGATGTCCAATACCCTGCCCTCCCCAATATCAATCTCTGATAACAGCTCGTCCTGCAACACCGGAAGCGGAGCCCCGGAAAGGACAATACCTCTCTCCTCACAAAATCCCTAACCGGACCGGCGGGAACGGAGGGGGCGCCAACAACAGTGCCGTCAGAGTTATCCCTCTCCAACGAACCCTCCTCCACAGCCCCTTTCCTCACCATTGCAATGTTCGCCGTCCAATAATAATTCATCAAACTTGGCAACGCCAGCCCCCTCCCCCCCCCCTCACCCCCGCCTCCTCTCCAAAAACACCCTCTTTATCCGTGGAGTCTTCCCCGCCCACACAAACCCCGAAGTTATCCCATTCCCCTTCCTAAAAAAGGACTTGGGAACAAAGATGGGGAGGTTCTGATCACAAACAAGAACCAGGGCAGCACCGTCATTTTAACCGTCTGCACGGGCCCAGCTAGTGACAGTGGCAACAAATCGCACCTCTTGAAATCCGCCTTCAATCCCTCCACCAATCATTCCAACTTCAATTTATGTGACTGCCCCAAATCCGTGCTTCCTGCACACCAAAACACCAAAAGCACATCTGCACCACCCAGAACAGCAACTCCCCGAGCCTCCTCTCCTGCTCTCTAACAGTCATCGGGAGTACCTCGCACCTCACCGTATTCAATTTCTTTCTTTCTAAATTTAGAGTACCCAATTCATTTTTTCCAATTAAAGGGCAATTTAGCGTGGCCAATACACCGACCCTGCACATTTTTGGTTTGTGGGGGCGAAGCCCACGCAAACACGGGGAGAATGTGCATGGACAGTGACCCAGAGCTGGGATCTGTCGCCATCCTAGATGGCCACTTACAAGAAGAAACATCGACGTTCTCAAAGCCTAAAGGGAAATGTGGACAATGTAAGATGCAGGCAGGCTCAGAGCCGGAATGTATATTTGTGAGCAAAGAATCCAGACAGCATCAAAACCCCCAACCGATTAGCATTTTGATGGCCCATCTCCGTAAGACAAAGGACTGATACTCGAGTAACCGATACAATCCCAGACATTTTGGTGCCCCTCCCTTTGCTCAGGAAGCATCAACAACAGGGTCAATGACTGCTTAGGACACGTCCAGCCATCAAGGCACCCACCCCTTTATTGGCTCAGATTGAAGACAGTGATCGAGAACTGCCCAATTAATGGGGTCCAAACCTAAGGACCGCCCAAAGGAGCGCGAAACTCCCCAAGGATAAAGAGAGACACTGCCATGTGTTCGATCTTGTTTGGACCTGGCGAGCCGGCAACGTCCACCTCCAATTGCAGCACCACCAGAAGCAAGTTCAAGTTCAATGCCCGCTACCAGACGGATGAGCCCAGCTGAGCAGCAGTTACTTCTCCAGACCCAGTAGATCCAGATTCGAACAAAGGCCTCTGTTCCTCTGACCTAAGCCGGGTGCCTGAAGTTTTTTTAAAAAAAAATATATTTATTAAAGTTTTTTAAAAACACAATTTTTTTCCCTTACAATAACACAAAATCGCCCTGAGCAAGATATATACATGGCAAAATGGTATATTTACATAGCTTCATACACTGGCTCTCGCCCGCACGTGCCAGTTTCCCCCACCCTTCATGTTATCTCCTGCTCATCCATCCCCTCAAACAATCTCTCGTTCCCCCTCCCTCCTCCTCCCCCCCCCCCCCCCCCCCCCGCCCCAGGGTTGCTGCTGCTGACCGACCTTCCTCTAACGCTCCGCGAGGTACTCTAGGAACGGTTGCCTCCGCCTGTGGAACCCCTGCGCAGACCCTCTCAAGGCAAACTTAATCCTCTCCAGCTTTATGAACCCAGCCATGTCGTTTATCCAGGCCTCCAGGCTAGGGGGCTTCGCCTCCTTCCACAATAGCAAGATCCTTCGCCGGGCTACTAGGGACGCAAAGGCCAGAATTCCGGCCTCTTTCGCCTCCTGCA